>NC_089592.1:10522976-10640393 GCF_019320115.1 Miscanthus floridulus
TCCTTCTCTCTTTATTTTGAGCATTTACTTTGAGCAATTCAATTCTTGTCATTTACATTCCTAGAATTGCCATGCTAGAGTAGGATTGGAACTTAGGGTGCTAAACTTTTATGCGTTAGATCAATAGAAACACTTTCTAGGCACAAGGGGTTAATTGGGCTAACCGTAGAGTTTAATTATTACAAATAAATTTAGAATTAGCCCAATTCACCCTCCCTCTTGGGCATCTTGATCCTTTCAGCTCTCCCTACATATGTGCTAAGAGTTTAGATTGTAGCTTGCACATATGCTTAGATAGGAAATATAGGAGACAATGTCTACCAAATGATGCTATGGTATAAAAGATGGACCTTTGAAGCGTGATACCAATCGGAGTGCACCAATATACCATCCTTAGCACCATTAGTAACTAGACATACACAAAAACTAGAATACCCCATGAGATCAACATTAGAAGTAAGGGTCTAGTTTTCATAAAATGAGCATGAGTATAGTTAATTAACCTATGCATGCAAGTTTTTCATTTTATCATTCAAACCTACAATTAGCATACACCACACAAGCATGGATATTGAAATTTAAAACTTGTGCCATGCAAGCAAATATATGAAATGCACATTCAAATGCACCATACAAGTTCATGAGCTTGCTCCCCCTACTTGTGTGCTTAAAATTTTAATTGATCCCCTTCCTTTGTCATATCTCTCCCCATATGTCAAATTCTCCCCCTGTCACCTTCTATCACTTACATCTTTGCTTCTCTCCCCCTTTGTCATCAATGACCACAAAGGTTCAAAATATAGATAGGTTGAGATTATAAATGTCAATCAATGGGGTGAGGACCATTTTCCCAAATTTGGTTCAATTTAGAACATTTGCCAAAGATATTTAACTTGGTTTGATCCAAGGACAAGCTTCTTCACACCTCCAAATAAGGGTTATCTTGTACCATGTTGAGTTAAACATCTTTGGCAAACACTAGGTTTACAAGCCCACAAACGTGTCATATGCTACCACTAGATCAACTCAAGCATAGAAGCAATAGTGGTACCATACAAACATCAAAATCATTTGATTTCCATGAATGAGCCTATTAAATGTGAAAGATGACTAGATACACTAAACATGTCCTTAGTAAGGATGTATGCCATGCCAATCAACTTTTACCTTGGATTGCTTGAATGAGAGGCATGTCATATAAGTGGGGGTGCATCAACACATATTTGAGAAATCCAATATGTTCAACTCATTCCTTAGCTTGCAAAACATTTTCTCATCTAATGGCTTGGTGAATATATCGGCAAGTTGATCTTCGATGCCTACACTCTCATTGCAAATGTCCCCTTTTTGTTGATGATCTCTTATGAAATGGTGACAAACATCAATGTGCTTTGTTCTTGCATGTTGAACCAGGTTGTTGGTTAACTTGATTGCACTCTCATTGTCACATAGCAATGACACTTTCTTGAACTTGATTCCAAAGTCATTCAAGGTGGCCTTCATCCAAAGTATTTGTGCATAATAACTACCGACGGATATGTATTCGGCTTCGGCGGTTGATAATGCAACACTATTTTGCTTCTTTGATGACCATAAAACTAGTGATCTTTCCAACAATTGATATATGCCCGAGGTGCTCTTCCTTTCAACCTTACATCCCGCATAATCTGAGTCAGAGTAACCAACTAGCTCAAACTTTGCTCCTTTGGGATACCACAAATCAACATTTTGTGTATGCTTCAAGTACCTCAATATTCTCTTTGTAGCCTTCAAATGACTTTCTCTTGGTAAGGCTTGAAATCTTGCACACATGAATACACTAAACATGACATCCGGCCTTGATGCGGTCATATAGAGTAGGCTTCCAATCATAGACCGATACAATTTTCGATCTACCATATTGCCACTTGCATCACTATCCAAGTTGCCATTTATTTCCATTGGTGTACTAATGACTTTGCTATCACTCATGCCAAACTTCTTAAGCATGTCTTTGATGTACTTGCCTTGACTCACAAATGTACCATTCTTTAAGTGCTTGATTTGAATACCAAGGAAGTAACTTAATTCTTCAATCATGGACATTTCAAACTCATTAGCCACCATCTTTCCAAATTCTTCACAAAAGCCTTGATTGGTTGATTCAAATATGATGTCATCAACATAGATTTGCAACATAAATAAGTCTTTGACAATCTTTTTGATGAAAAGAGTGGTGTCAACCTTGCCCATCATGAACCCTTTAGAGAGTAGGAAGTCTCTCAATCTCTTATACTATGCACTAGGTGCTTGCTTCAAGTCATACAATGCCTTCTTTAACTTGTACACATGATCGGGCTTCTAGTCATCTTCAAAACCAGGAGGTTTCTCAACATATACATTTTCATTGATGTAACCATTAAGAAATGCACTCTTAACATTCATTTGATAGAGCTTGATGTTGTGGGTACAAGCATATGATAGCAAGATTCTAATTGCTTTCAATCTAACAACCGGGGCATATGTTTCTCCAAAGTCAAGACCTTCAACTTGTGTGTAGCCTTGTGCTACCAATCTTGCTTTGTTCCTTACTACTATCCCATCTTAATCTTGCTTATTTCTAAAAACTCGTTTGGTTCCAATCACATTGTGTCCCTTTGATCTCTCTACTAATTCTCATACTTGATTTCTTGTGAAGTTATTCGATTCTTCATGCATAACATACACCCAATCAACATCCTTCAATGCTTCATCTATTTTCTTTGGTTCAATGGATGACACGAATGAGAAATGCTCATAAAATAAAGACAATCTTGATCTAGTTTGCACACCTCTTGAAATATCATCAATGATAGTGTCCAATGGATAATCCCTTGCAATATTGGTTGGTTGGAGTATTGGAACTTAATTACTTGCACTTGCTTGATCATTGGGTTGAGATGATGTACTAGCCACTTGGTTTTGTTCATTGTCATGAGAGCCATTTGTACTAGATTGATTTGTATCATCTTATAAATTTATGTTAGAGATCACTTGCACTTGATCATCTTCATCATCATTCACTTGCTTATGCCTCAATTCACCAACATCCATGTTCTTCATGGCATTTGAAAGTTGAATGCCTCTAACATCTTTCATGTTCTCATTCTCATCTTGGGAACCCTTGATTTCATTAAATTTAACATTATAAACTTTCTCAAGAGTATCACTATCCAAATTCCAAACTCTATATACTTTGCTAGTAGTTGAGTATCCAAGTACAAATCCTCCATCACATTTCTCGTCAAATTTACCCAATCTAGTACATTTCTTCAAGATATACGCCCTGTTCGCTAAGCTTATAAGCTGTTCTTTTTCAGCTAACGAACATTATTTTTCTCTCACAACAAATCAGCTAATAATACTTTCAGCCATGGCTTATCAGCCAAACGAACGAGGCAATAATGATGAACGCTTCATGTACTTTACTGAAGAGAGCTGCACAAGAATTGTCGATATAACATTTCGATCCATTCATGCGTCATGTACCAGAATAAATACAAATCAAGAAAACAGGATACAAGAAAACGCAGCATCACCCTAGTTGTCGCCATTGCTTTGGCTTGACTGCGAACGGCCAAACACTTCCTTACAATAAATGACAGGTCAGCGCATCGATGAAATAACACTGTTGAGTTAGTACACATCAAAGGAGCTCAGTGAGGTAGTCACAATGGGATCAGGCTAGGTTTCAGATTCATAGCTGCACCACCTGACTCAACGAGGAGAATTCATCATTGATCTTTGAGGCGAAGTCCTCATCAACCTCCATCCTAGTGCACAACTTTGGGATGGAATAAGGCCGTGCTACTGCTGCAGTTGGCTCTTGATCGCCCGGCTCCGTCTCCATTCTGTCTGGCTTGTCCATAGGGGAACCATTCTCCTTTCCAAACAGCTGCTCAATAAGATCACGGTAAGGCTTCAGATCGTCCTCGCTCCGTGCTCTTGTCAGCTTACCAAGCAGCTCGTTCAGTTTCGTGGTTCTCTCCATCTTCTGCTTTGTGCTAAACTTCATTGGGCTTGGATGATCATCCTGATTTGGATCAGATGGTTTGTCATCCTCATTGGCGCTTTGACTCTCAAGCAGTTTCTTCAGCTTCTGGTCCAAGATAGTCGCAACCCTCTCCTTGAAGCTATCAGCAGTTTCGTTATCCGACTTCAACCTCACCTTTGCCTCAGAAACCAGCAAGTCCATCCTTTCTTCTTCTGAAGAAGTTGCTTCAGCTTCTTGCTCAACATCAGCATCTTCCATGGGACAGAATGTTTCCTCCAGTAACCCAACATTCTGTGTATACCTCTCATATGCTTCATTTTCAGCATCGATATCTCCTTGCATATGTTCCTTTAGCTTCATAAACCTCCACTTGTTTATACCCACAACATCCTAGAACAAAACAAAAGTCACAAAAGAAACAAAAAGCGGCTCAAAACAAACAGAGCGCGCGAAAGAGCCAATAACCTTTTTGGTAAGCGACTTCTTTGTTTGGAGAGACTTCAGAAAATGCTGGGGAAGCTTTTGCAAGGCAGCCAGCCTTGATGCTGAACTGTGAAAAAACAACAATCAAACATTAAAACAATGCAGTGGTTTGCAAGAGATTAATTGTCAACTTATGTTTTATGAATTTTACCTGGTTGCGGGTAAATTGGTAGATGGCTGTTCTGTTGCAGGAGCAGTAGCAGGAGATGGCTTATCCGGCAATGTGTTGGTCTGCTTCAGAACTATCATGATAAGTAAAGCGAGGCAGCATCAGTGGTGTTCAGAGTAGAGTAAAAAATAAACAACATTATGGCATAGCGCAGAGCAGCAGACATGATAATAAACAATGTAAAAGAAAGTTTAAAATAAGAAAAATGGAATTGACATGCAGATTGCGATAGAAATATCATAAATAAAACATCAATGTTCATAAGAAATGGTTCTAACATTGTTTTTGAGGCGTCGCCCAGACGTCGCCTAGGCGACAAGGCATGCCCAGGGTGCTGGGCGTCGGGGTTGCCACGGCATGCGTGCGTACGGCGTCCACCATATGAGATTAGGCGTCGATTAGGCGTGGAAAGGCGTTGGGCGAGCGCCTAGAAGCCTGTGGCGGACGCCGGAGCAGCAAGTTGAGAGGAAGACGGAATCGGGCGGGGAATCGAGCGGACGCAATGAAAACTGGCGGGAATCGACAGCGTCGCGTCCGCGCTAGAAGGAAAAGGGTGGGAATCGACCGCATATATGCTATTGCGCGGCAAACCTCCCGCTCGAGGGCTTTTTCCACAGGTGCGGGCCGCTGCAGCTTCACGGAGAGAGGAGAGGAAAAGAGGCGGCGGCGGCGGCCCTGCTTCTTGGCGGCAGAGGCGGAGGCGGAGGCTTGCCGCTCCTTGCTCGAGTCCACCGGCCGCGCGCACCTCCCGCGAGTCCGCCCCTGCATCTGCTCCTGGCTGCTCGAGTCCACCAGGGGTCTGTCCGCACCGCACCTGCAGCTCCTGCCCGTCCGCACCTGCTCGCCCGCCTCTGTCGACCGTCTACCCGTCCGCCTCGTATGCTCCCTGCCTCCTCCGCAGCCCTACTTCCCTCCTCTTCCTTTGTTTCTTTCTCTTCCTCTGCTTCCCTCCTCTTCCTCTGTTTCTTTCCCTGCAGCACTAGTCATTAAGTTATATTATGTTATTAGAGACTAATTTGTGGCTATTGAGTGATGAGAGATTTCAGATTTGCTATTTTGCTACTTTACGTTGTGCACTAGCACTCTGGTAGCATTATTTATTATGGTATTACATGCTAAGACTTGGCAATATTAAGGTATGATTTGCTTCTGAATTTTAGTATCATTATATATTAAGATGATCGTATGGCGTCGCCTAGGCGTCCGCCATAAACGCCTAGGCGTTGTGAAGGGGGTACGGCGCCACAGGGCCTCAAAAACAATGGGTTCTAACATAACCACTAACGCGGCTTGGCTACAAAAACTTCCCAAACCTTCATTTTTTCCTTCACTAGCCTCTTCCCCCATTTCTTCATAAATCATGAAGAGAATAGCTCCATTGACGGTCAATGCAAGGTTTAATCAATACCCCATCTAACACTTCGTCCCCCACATACTTGACATGCCCTTGAAGCAAGATATGGTCAAAACATCCTCATAAAGGATGCAAGTCATCACCATGCAAAAATTCCTCTATTGCCTTCCATTACTTGTTTAGTTTTTTTACACATTTCATTTCTGTTGGATGAGTGGTGCTTGCAGTTTGTGAAGATTTATTCCAAACCATGGTCACAGTAAACAGGGTTGAAGGCATCGACCCAAGACCTGGGAACATCGTCCCCGACCTGGGTACTCGGGGTTATTTTCAACCCTACCGTGTATAAACCTCTCGCAAGCCGCAAGTAGTGAACCACGTTCCTCGACCCTGTTGACCCAGAAACTTTGTGACTATGTTCCAAACATTGTTCCAGGAATTAATTCTGTATGGTAATTTCTGACTGCTAATAACCAATTCATTTGTCTAAGAACTTGCCATAAATATTTGAAACATAAACAAATAGTAAATCATTGTTAGGATGGATTGGTTAAATCTGCTAGCTTGTACCTCTAAGCAAGCTCATTTCGGCTACGAAACTAAATGTACCCCTAAATATAAAAAGTTCTGGAACAACTGCTGAATGAGGGTAAAGAAAAGGCGAAGTTGCCTTGATAGCATTCTCCACAATCTGTTTTGCTAATACTGATCCCCAAATTCAGTTATCAGTTTTATATTTTAGCACTCATTCCTTTCCTGATTGTTTGCCATAGCACTCCATCAAATCTGCCCCCCCCCCCCCCACCACACACACACACATCTTCTCTCTCTCTCTCTCTGCACATTGCCCACAACCGAGACCCTCCACTCCCCCCTGTTGTCAGAACTGCTGGACAAGAGGAAGGAGGGTCCTCCGCTTTACTAGTGCCAACTGAGAAGAGAGAGGATGTGCATGGAGCACAGCTTCACTCCTGGTGTAGTCCCCAGGAGATGACCTCATGCAGGTGGCATTGCTTCACCTTATGGGGCCAGTGGCAGTAAGGGATCCGTGGTTTGGCAGTTGGTCAAGTGCGATGCTCATGGACATCAAGCACCGTGGCTATGTCCACTAGAGAGTGCCCTGCGCTGATGACAGTGAGATCTGCAGTGGTTGCAGGGGTAGAAGACGGAGAGTAAAGGCAGAAAGCGATGGGGGATTGGGAGTGGCCATGGAGACAGAGAATGTAACTGTGAGAGTCCTGCATTCCAACCTGTGCCACTGGTTTCCAATCGTGCCGCACGGCACTAGGATGGGAAAAAACGGAGTAGGGACTAGGAAGTGATAAGATAGGACACTGAGTTTGGAGAGTAGTATGTTAGCAAAATGATTCATGGAGAGGGCTATAGAGGCAATTTTGCCTAACCAAAAATAGAAGGGATGCCTGGTAAACTGGCTAGAACATATATGTAATTGTGCAGATATTCAGATAGAATATCACCATTCATCAAATTCCTTGTGGGTCACTAACTTCAAGTGTAGATTATCATTTTCTTATAGCAGTGCAGATTATCACGTCAAAGGAGTATGTCGCATATACCATGGATGTGGCAAGGATTCTGGGCCTTGTAGCAGCAGCTCTTGCAACACTGGAACGGACACCTGAAAGGCCAAGCAGAGCGCGCGCATATAATTCATTAACAAATCAGAAATCAATGCAGTCTCTATCACATAACCAAAGGTGAAGGTTCTCAGTTGCCTGTAAACTGCCTCTGCACACCATATCACAAGTACGAGGAAATAATTCTGCCTAATAAGGAAGTATCGATAAACTCTGTCTCCTTACCGGGAACGGGCGACGTTACCACACTGGATGCACTTGGGCTTGTTAAGACCCCGAAGGTTTGGCTTGGGCATGTCGAAGGCGGCGGCTGGAATAGGAGGCGGCTTCTGCGGCGTCCCATTGCTGTTGGCCACCGCCGGCGCAGGAGCAGGAGTAGCAGCAGGAGAAGGCGAGTCACCAGCCGCCGCCTTGGTGACGGCAGCAGCGGCAGCAGCAGGCTTCGCGTCCGGCATGGTTCTCCTCAACCCAGCGAAACTTGTGGGGAAAAAACTAAAGTCAGCAAATGGGGAAAAAAGTAAAGCGCACTTGAGAGAGTGGGATTTGAATTCGATTGTGGATAAAAGGAAATCCAAGGGGGGAAAGAGCATGCATCCAAGCAGTGGCAGACCCAGGATTTTAACCTAGGATATAGGTATGCCTAGATAAAAATCCTAATATACAATACGATGTAATACAGCTATAAATCCTACAAATGGTTCGATATAATACCTTAGATTCAACGATCAACAAATAAGTTTCAAACTTGTATAAATTATAATATATAAATTCTACTATAATATATATTTTTTTCATTTCCAAACTCCTTGAAATTTGACTATAATGTTGTTTCTATTTCTGGTAGTATTTGTGAAATTCTACGAAAACAGACTTCAGGAAGGAAGGAATTATTGTTGAGAAAACTAGGGGTTGAATTTGTTCGGTAGAACTTTCATTAGCTAGTCAAAGTCACTACCCACTAGGGAAGGTCAGAATCCATTATTTCCACAGCAATTTTTCATATCATTCAGAAACAGTCTGCAGTGATATTTCTGTGAAGAATCATGCAATGCTGCCGTGTAAGATTAACAATAATTTTGAAAGCTATCTACATTCAAAGTCTCTAACCTTAAGAGGGAAGTAGGCACACACCAGGAGCAGTTGGCAAGGGGTCAGTTGCCGGCCTGTCGGGCTCCGCTGGAGCCTGGAGGCACGTCCCACTGGGAGAGGTGAGGTTCCGCTGGACGCAGCCCCGGACAGCGCAGGGCGGCCGCAGCCCGCAGGGCGTCGGGCAGTCCGAGAGATGCAGATCGGAGTCGGCCGGGCCTGGGCAGCTCTACGGCTGCGCGTCGTCTTCGCGCGGAGGCAGCTGGGGCCTAGGGTATGAGATTTGGGAGAGCTCAGAACTTCAGAAGCACACCCACCGGTCCAGGGGCGCTGTCACGCTGCTCTGCAGCTTGGAGCACCCGGCGGCCGGCGCCGGCGGCGTGCAGCTTGGTCGGCTGCTCGGCAGTCGGCACCTCGGCGGCTCGGCCACGCGCGCAGCCCGGCTCGGCTACCAGCACCAGGCCCAGGCGGGGCCGCGGGGGCGTGGGGCGGCGGCCGGTGGGATGCCTCTCCGGCGGCTCGGCCTTGGCGCTCGGGGCGGCGGTGCTCGGAGTCGGAGGCGGCGTGTTGCGTCGCGGCGTCGGGGGCTCGGGGCAGGTCACGCGTTGGGGTGGGCAAGCCGAGGAGAAGAGCTTGTCGCCTTCTTTCTGTTCTTTGTTGGCCCAGAATTTTTATGGGGTGTTGAAAATGCTTAAGGCTGTCCGCGCCCGGGACCTGGGAACGGTACTCGCCCGCAAATATGGCGGTGGAGGAGCTGCACCGCGCGCCGCTAGGGGGTACGTCAAATCTCCGTTCGCTATAGGAGACCGGGACAGGCAGAGGTTTCGCCCCGCGCCTGTATCCGCTCTCGGGGTGGGCCTCACGTCTGTATCCGCACCAGCGACGGGCTTGGCGTAGGCGTGGTGCGGTCAGCCTAAGTACTAAAAGTATTTTGGGCCTGATTTTAGGGTTGTCCTACGCCTACTGGACTACCCTTTAGGCCCACCTGGCGGCGGCTCATCGTCGGCTTGAGAGTTGAGAGTTACTAGGGCTGGCTATTGCCTCTTCGGGACTTTTTCTCAAAAATTGGGTCTTCAAAATCTGACCTTTCTTTTTTAGCAAAGTCTTCAAAATCTGACTAGTAAAGTATATTTTATTTTAGGCCGAAATCGACTCCAAGCAGGCCCGGGTGAGGTCCGGTCCGCTCTCGTGAAGGAACTTGGGTGGGAGGAGGCCTCGCCGGCAAGGACACGAGTAGGTGGCAGCGACGGTCGGAATAGCGTGGAACAAGGAGAGGACGAAAGAGAAGACGAAAAGCCCGAAACCCTACTCTAGGCTTGGGCTGGCTCGGCCGGTTGTCCCGGTTTCGGTGTTGCCAGTGCCACGTGACAGATGTTTATGACGGGTGATTTTTTTTAAAAATGTAGCAAAAATATATGAGTACATCGGTTTAAAAAATACTAAAATATTTATAGCTGGGAACGGTGACTAATTATCTCAGTAGAGCTTGTATTTTTTTCCTCATCAAACATGGTGTAAATAGCCCGCTTTTTCAGTAAAAACCTTTTAGAAACTATCTTATTTTATCGAATGGCTTTTAAATAAAAAAAAGTTGCTGAACTCTGATCATATCAAGAGATAGAATTCTTATATAAAATAGTTATGATTTTTTGAAACTATACTGCTCACAGAGTATATTGTGAATTGCTACCTTATTTCGCGAGAGATAAAAGGAGAGAATCTCTAGGATGGTTTTAAGACTTAAGTATTAGAAACTTGTGGTTAAATTTAGAACTATGTAACTAATAAAACTTGAATATATTTGCACTCTTTCTCTATATTTTTCTAAGATGATACATATAGTGTCGGGTTCATAAACTCGGAGTTCTTTGGGGTCCGGCTTCCACGCCAGGGCTCGGCCCAGGAGGACGGCCTTCTTTTCTTCTGGACCGGCCCGAGAGTCTAAATTCAACAGACCGGAGCAATCGCTTCAGGCCCTAGCCGCCTTCGGCCCATCTTTCCGACTGGAGCACTAGCTCAGGCTCAGGCCAACTCCGAACGGCCTCTCCGATCGGAGCGCTAGCGTCAGGCCCTGGCTGCCTTCGCACGGCCTCCACTCGGAAAGCCTGACCCGAGGACCGCCTCCGACCCCGTGTCTCCGACCGGGGTTCGTAGAAAACCCTACCCATCGCTATTCTCCGACTGGCGCGCCAGAACCGGCTGGGGCCATCCGACCGGGACGTCCGCTCGAAAAGAACCAGAAGGCATACGAAGGAAGGCAAGACGGGGCTCGCAAGTCAAACCACGGCACCAGGGACCATACCCTGCGGAACAGTACTTTACAACCGCCCTGCCACAAACAGTATTGTAGGCGCCAACGTTTACCTCTACATTTTGTAGGCGTCGATCAAAACACCCGTACGGTAAGACGCCCCATGTGTCTCTGGGCATCAACAGTATTGTGGGCGTCGGAATTCACCGTACCAGGTGAATGTGGTAAAACCATGCCTCCAGTCGGCGAGACAGCATTTTTGCAGGTACCAACGTCCTTCAGTCTTGAAGAAAGCAGCTCAACCTCCCACATGTACCTGACATTCTGCAATGACATCAACAGTATTGCGGGCGCCCACCATTATCCCGTCCCCGTCGGCATGGGCAACAAGGCTTAGAAACGTCTGTACTCTCTCTCCCTTTCACTTGTAAAGCCATCCACTTCTTCTATAAAAGGGGATGTGCTCCCTCCAAACACAGGCAGTTAACCCAAGTCGACTTCTTCAAGTTCAGGTTCATTAGATCGATAACTCGCAACCCCTCAAGCACACGCTTGGACACTTCATTCATAGCATAGCTCCTGTCGATCTCGGCCCTTCCGACCGGACCGATCGGACACCCCATCTCTCTCTTTCTCTCGTTTATAACCCCACTATAGACTTCGAGCACCTGGGCTCAGGAATAAAGTCACCGACCGACCCACACTGAACGTAGGGCACGTTGCCTGAACCAGTATAAATCCTATGTCATTGAGTGCTAGGCCACCTTCAATCACAACGTGCAGCAAAACTACAAATATTTACTCGTTGGTCACTTTCTGTATCGACAGTTGGCACCGTCCGTGGGGAGGACGCTGTACGTTCAACACCTTTTTGGTAATCGGATGGCCCATTTTTCCGCCACCCCCGCCGTGGCGGGCTAGGGTGATACGATTCGCTTCGGCTCGATGGAATTTCCCGCACTCTCGCCCGCCGGGATGCGGGTTCCACCCGTCTTCGAGCCTTCCCAGGCCTTCCGCTTTGGAAGCCTGGACTTCATCGCCGATAGGCTCGGCATACTCCACCTCCGCGAGGAGGCGCACGTTCCGGCACCCGTCGAAAGGGTGCCCTCCATCGACTCTGGGACGCGCGACATCTGCGCTTCTATCCAAGCAAACTCTCTGCTCAAACCCCGTTGTAAGTAATACGCGTACTGTTACTTACTCTTCATTTACTATCCCCAATCGAGCACCCAGAGAGACTGTGTCGTCCACGCCGCAAACACCGCACGATTGGTTCCCCTACGGCCTCGCGTCCTCTACGGATACGTACGCCCGGGGACTCCGAAGGGTGCTGGCGCCTTTCCCCCTCACATCCAAATTCATGGGAATGGCAGGCTGCGCTCCTACCGCTTCCCACGAACCCTTGGATGGTGAGGGCATGAGCGACGATTCCAGCGTCGGCGACGTGGCACCACGCCACCGTTCGTCCTGGGAGTGCGCCATGACGAACGCTCTGAGACAGCCGCCGATGGTTGTGGAATCTGCACAGACTCACACCCCTCCAGACCCGTGTGCGGAGGCCCTCACGTCTACGCAAGCGCACGCCGAGGAATTACAACAACGGCGGCAGAACCAGCCGCCGCCTGCGCCAGCTCGGTCGGCCCAACACGTCGCGCCCCACGCACACGGCCTGGCGGGTGGCGCTCAGGGACGCGCCCGTCAGGTCCAACGCGACATCGTGAACGAGAGAAACGATGTCCCACAATTCGCCTAGGCTGGCCAGAATATCGCTGCTACAGCGATGCTTCTACGCGGTGTTCCTGAGCCCATCGACCCTCAAGAGTGGGCAGTCTACCAGAACCTCCGGGTTTTAGTAGAAGCCGCCGCCATCCAACAGGCGGAAAGCTCCGCGGCATGACTCCGACGCGTGCCCTCTCTCCCCACCAGGGGAACGGGGATGCACCAAATGGATCACTCCATTCGCTCATCGCTACAGCCGCCAGGACCAGCTCGGAGTGCGGTAGTCGCGCCACGGTCCGACCGGGCGCCTGCTCCACACCTACCATCGGTACACTAGCGGCCTGATCCGCACCAGGACGCCCATAGCGCCATTGGCGACCGGCATCGGTCCCAACGTAATAACGCTATCCACCATACAGCGGCAGGTGCCACGAATCCCGGCCAAACCATCGAGGGAAACGGCGAAACGCGCCCCAGGCGCAGTCGTCGGCCGGACGACCAGAGCCCTAGCCCCGAGGGCCCAGGGCCTCGGGCCTTCAGCCGACGCATCCGGAAAGCACCGTTCCCGCAGCGTTTCCGGCTGCCCACCAACATCACCAAATACACTAGGGAGACAAACCCAGGCATTTGGCTCGAAGACTTCTGGCTCGCCTGTCGAGCCGAAGGAGTGGATGATGACTTCTTCATCATTCAATATGTTCCCATTTGCGTGGGGGAACATGTTTCGGCGTGGCTCGAATTCCTTCCGCACGACAGCATCCAAGACTGGGCGGACCTCAAGAGGGTCTTCGTCAGGAATTTCCAAGGGACGTACGTCCGGCCGTGGAACTCTTGGGACCTCAAGAGCTGTCAGCAAGAGCCCAGTGAGTCCCTACGGGATTACATCCATAGGTTCTCCCAACGATGCAACTCCCTCCCTAACGTCGTCGACGCAGACGTCATCAGCGCGTTCCTCTCTGAGATGAACTGCGAGTCCCTTATCCACAAGCTTGGTTGCTTGAAACCCCGTACCACCCGTGACCTGCTTGACGTAGCCACCAACCACGCCTCCGGTGAGGAGGTGGTCGGAGCGGTCTTGAGCGGAGGCCGGGACAAGGTCAAAGCCAAACGCACGGACCCGAACGAGGGCCCCTCCACGCAGAGGGACAAGAAAAATAAAAAGGATCGACGTCGGTCGGATAGCGCCCCGCTGGTCGCCACGACCGATCGCGCAGTCAAGCAGCCCCATCAAGGACTGCCTGACCACTTCAACAAACTCATGGAGGGTCCATGCCCTAACCACACCTACCCTGTAAAACACCTCTACAAGGAGTGTGAGCTCCTCAAACGTTTCCTCCGACAGGCCGGCGGGCCAAAGGAGGGAGATGACAAAGAGGCAGCACCCAAGAAGGGAGGTACAACAGGCAAAGACGCGGATGACTTCCCCGACGCTGACGAATGTATCATGATCTTTGGCGGATCCGACGCCGTCTGGACCAAGCGACAGCATAAGGTTCGCTATCGAGAGGCATGCGCCACTGAGTCGGCCATCCCCTCCTTTCTCAGCTGGTCAGAGTCTCCAATCACCTACGATCAGAGGGACCATCTCTCCCACGTCGCAAGACCAGGACGCTATCTGCTCATCGTCGACACCATCGTCCGCAAGAAGTGACTTACGAAGGTGCTGATGGACGGCGGTAGTGGCCTCAACATCCTGTACATCAACACCCTCGATGCCATGCGCATCCTCCGAATGGAACTCTGCCCGGTGGGCTCCCCCTTCCACGGGATAATCTCGGGAGCGCATGCATACCCGCTTGGGCAGATCAATCTGCCCGTCATGTTCGGCAGCTGAGCCAACTTCCGCTCGGAGGTCCTCACCTTCGAGGTGGTGGACTTTCCAGGGTCCTACCACGCCATCTTGGGGTGGCCATGCTACGCGAGATTCATGGCAATCCCCAACTACACCTACCTCAAGCTGAAGATGTCGGGAGCAAACGGCGTCATCACTGTGAGCAGCGCGTTCTCGCATGCCTTCATGTGTGACCGCGAACACTACGAGCTCGCCACTGCGGTCGTCAACTCGTCTGAACTCCCACGGCTCGGGGAGTCATCGGTCCCGGCAGCCCGGACTGTAACCAACCAACTTCCTCATCGGCTTTCTGGCCGCTCGAAGAAACCAAGACAGTGGGAATCAACCCTACCAACCCAACCAAGACAGTTCGGATCGGGACCCAGCTCTCGGCCAAATAGGAATGCGAGCTCGTCGACTTCCTGCGCGACAATCACGATGTCTTCGCATGGCAGCCGTCTGATATGCCGAGGATACCCCAGGAGGTCGCCGAGCACGCACTATGCCTTACCCCGAGCTCTAAGCCTGCCAAACATTGCCTGCGTCGCTTCAACGACGAAAGGCGCAGGGCCATAGGCGAGGAAATCGCTAAACTCCTTTCAGCCGGGTTCATCAGGGAGGTCTTCCATTCCGATTGGCTCACCAATCCCATCCTGGTCAGAAAGAAGACCGGGAAGTGGAGAATGTGCGTCGATTATACTGGACTTAACAAAGCGTGCCCGAAGGATCATTTCCCATTACCACGCATAGACTAGATAGTTGACTCCACCTCGGGTTGCGAAATCCTCTCCTTTCTAGATGCCTACTCAGGCTATCACCAGATCGCGATTAAAGAGTCCGATCAGCTCGCAACCTCGTTCATCACCCCGTATGGTTCGTACTACTACGTGACCATGCCTTTTGGCCTGAAGAACGCTGGTGCCACCTACCAAAGGTGCATGCAACAATGCTTCGCTGACCAAATCGACCCGCACGACCAGCCCGATTAGGCCGAGCGGCCGAAACCAACAATCGCCGTCTATGTTGATGACATAGTGGTCAAAACGGCTCAAGCTTGCGACCTGATCGCAGACTTGGCCGTGACGTTCGCAAACCTCCGAAGGTTCAACATCAAGCTAAATCCCAAAAAGTATGTTTTCGGGGTTCCAAAGGGGAAACTGCTTGGATACATAGTATCTGAGCGCGGCATCAAAGCCAACCCCAAAAAGATCACAGCCATCTCCAACATGGGCCCCATATGCAACATCAAGGGCGTGCAGAGACTCACCTATTGCCTGGCTGCCCTAAGCCGCTTCATCTCCTAGCTCGGCGAACGGGGGATGCCGCTCTACAAGCTCCTCAAAAGGATGGACGCCTTCGTCTAGACTGAGGAAGCCTAGCAGGCTCTCGAAAGCCTCAAAACATCCCTAACATCGGCCCTAATCCTCATCGCTCCCAAGCGGGGAGAACCCCTCCTTCTCTACGTCGCGGCAAGTAACCATGTGGTGAGCGCCGCCCTGGTCGTAGAGAGGGAGGAACTGGGACACCAGCTCAAAGT
This sequence comes from Miscanthus floridulus, assembly GCF_019320115.1. Taxonomy (NCBI): domain Eukaryota; kingdom Viridiplantae; phylum Streptophyta; class Magnoliopsida; order Poales; family Poaceae; genus Miscanthus; species Miscanthus floridulus. Next base: position 10,539,017 of record NC_089592.1, read on the forward strand.
GCAGCGACCCATATACTTCGTTAGAGAAGTGCTTACCGACCCCAAGGTCCGGTACCCCCAGGTGCAGAAACTCCTATATGCCGTACTAATGGCGACCAGAAAGCTCCTACACTACTTAACCGACCATGAAGTCACGGTCGTCACTTCATACCCACTCGGAGACATCGTCTGCAACCACGATGCCGCAGGACGAATCTCCAAGTGGGCTCTTGAACTCATGGGCCACGACATCAGATATACCCCCCGCACCGCTATTAAGTCTCAGGCTCTTGTGGATTTTGTCGCTGAATGGATGGAGGTCTAGCTACCAATCCCGGACGTCACCCATGAATACTGGACAATGTACTTCGACGGGTCCGTAATGGCGCCCGGCTCAGGAGCTGGAGTGGTTCTGATCTCCTCGGATGGGAGTAGGCTCTGTTATGCCATCCGCCTCCACTTCTCAGCTTCAAACAATGCCGTGGAATACGAGGCCCTTATCAACGGACTCCGCATCGCCATCGAGCTCGGCTCTACGTGACTCTACGTCTGTGGCGACTCGGAACTAGTCGTTGATCAGGTCATGAAGGAGTCCTCCTGCAAAAGCCCCCTCATGACGGCATACTACCAAGAGGTGCGCAAGCTCGAGGACAAATTCTAGGGGATTGAACTGCATCACGTCCCTCGAAGGGACAATGATGCCGCCTATTTCCTCGCAAAACTGGCCGCCAGGTGGGATCCATCCCCAAGCGGGGTCTTCATCAACGACATCCACGAGCCGTCCGCTCGCATCTTGGAAGGTCCGACTCAGACGCACCCCGACGCCTAGCCAGTGCTCGGGGGCTCTGACCCCAACGCCCAACCAACGCCTAGGGGCTTCGATCCTAGTACCTCTATGCCAGTCGCGAGCGTCGTCGTATTGGCACCCGGTCAAACCGATTGGCGAGTACCGCTACTTGCCTACATCCTCAAAGAGGTTCTCCCGCCCAAAAGGATGGAGGCCCGATGAATCGCTCAATGCGCTAAGTCCTTCGTCGCACTTGGTGATGAGCTCTACAAACGGAGCCCATTAGGGGTACTCATGAAGTGTATCCTCACTAGCCAAGGGAGGGATCTCCTCCTCGAGGTTCATGCTGGCATTTGCGGGCATCACGCGGCCCCAAGGTCACTGGTCGGAAAAGCCTTCCGCCAAGGTTTTTACTGGCCCACCGCACTATGAGATGCAGAGGAAGTCGTTCGCAGGTGTGAGGGATGCCAGTTCTACGCCCGGCAAACCCATTTGCCGGCACAAGAGCTCCAAACCATCCCTATCACCTGGCCATTCACGGTCTGGGGCCTCGACATGGTAGGACCCCTCAAAAAGGCCCCGGGCGGTTTCACTCACCTACTCGTAGCGATCGACAAATTCACCAAGTGGATAGAGGCCAAACCCATCACCAACATCCGGTCGGAGGAGGCAGTCAAATTCTTCCTTGACATCATCTACCGATTCGGCATTCCCAACTATATCATCACTAACCACGGGACTAACTTCACCGGAAAAAAGTTCCTAAACTTCAGCGACGGATACGGCATCAGGATCAACTAGGCCTCGGTCGGACATCCATGAACTAACGATCAGGTCGAACGCGCCAATGGCATGGTCCTCTAAGGACTTAAGTCACGCATCTTCGACCGACTCAACAAATACGCCGGGCGATGGGTTGCGGAGGTCCCAGCGATCCTCTGGAGCCTAAGAACGACCCCAAACCGATCTATGGGATTCACACCCTTCTTCCTGGCCTACGGAGCCAATGCAGTGTTGCCCTCTGACCTCGACCATGGCGCACCAAGAGTGAAGGCTTTCAAACGCGACCAAGCCACGAAGGCCCAACAAGATGCAGTCGACCTACTCGAAGAGGCATGTGAAGCAACCGTCATCCGCTCCGCTCGCTACCAACAAACCCTCCGTAGGTACCACGAAAGGAAGATCAGAGGAAGGATTCTCGAAGTCGGTGACCTCGTACTCCGGAGGACCCAATCAACAAAGGAAAAACACAAGCTCTCTCCATCATGGGAAGGACCCTATATGGTAACCGAAGTAGTTCGACCGGGCACCTATTGACTAGAGGACAACAACGGCAACCTTCTCAACAACACTTGGAACATTGAACAACTACATCGTTTTTCCCCTAAATTTGGTCTAAACCACTTTTTAGTTAGAACATGCTCCCGTAAGAGCAGCCCTGCCCGAAACACTTTCAGCCTGGGTCACTCGGGGGCTCCATAAGGGTACAATATTAAAATATTACCTCTCTTTTTACTATCGCACGATAAAGCAACTGTGTCCCCAAACAGAAACACATTCCATTCCCTGTGTTTACCTTACGTAACTTTGTTCTTACTCCCAACCAAATGCACCTCGCCTTTTCCTATGGTTATGAATAGCTGAGCCTCGCGGGCCACGCCCTGGGCTCACAAGGTCACAGCCTATGGAACAAACGGGCAGGTACGAGAAAGAAAGGATAAAAAACAAAAGTTATGCTAAGATAAACACAAGGAACGAATATCGTGGTTCTGTCACAAGGACAGCACGGATGTATTCATTAATATAGAAAACTATTCACACAGGGATTCACCCACAAACCTAAACTATTGCATTCTCTACTGCTACAAATATTACCATTGTCGCTCAACGACGTCGCCTGGAGACCAAAGAAGAAACCGGATGCAACCACCAGGGACCCGCTCAGCTCCGCTCCTTTGACTTCGGCGAATGCAGTAAATACCTTCAGGGCGTCGCACCTATAGATGCTCAGCAGAAGAACATGGAGTCCCTGGCTGGAGGCACCGCCACATGAAATCTCCACTGAGAGACCAACCGACCTCCTAAGTCGATCGATTCACTCAGGATAAGCACCTGAGATACAGGTAGTAAGTGAAGGGGCGCCCCATGCGGGCCATGCCGACTCCATCTCGAATGACGAGCACGGGTCCCAATCGGACATTTCCGACTGAAGCTCTCCGAACCCCGTCTCTCAGGTCATCAAGGTCCCAGTCGGACATTTCCGACTGAAGCTCTTCGAACCCCATCTCTCAGGTCATCAAGGTGAGCATGTGTTCATTAATACAAAATTGTTCACACAAAGGCTAACCCACGATTGACGAGCGTAGGTCCCGGTTGGACATTTCCGACTAGAGCTCTTCGAACCCCATCACTCCAGTCGTCAAGGTAAAACACTATCAAAGCCCCTCTATTTCAATTTAAAACATTCATACATCCATACGCGTATTTCATTCCATACGCCTAAACCCCCTGGACGGTTAGGGCATGAACCGCCCGAGGGCTTGGGAACTAAGCATCGCACGCGCAGCGAAATGCACCAGAACGCTCCGTGTTGCATCACGAAGCGACGGTTGCCTCATTTGATATGAGTAACCAACAGAGCCAGGGGAGAAAACCATAGATGAGCACCATGCGGCACTAGCCCGGTCCAGCAGACCGGGTCATCTCAACCTTCTTGTTCGATCCTAAACCTCTCACCAAGCCCACAGAATCTCCATCGTGGGGAGTGAAAGCATCTAGGCCCCTAGTTGGATTTCGGTGATTAATGTCAATACAAGATTACTATGACTAACATGTGTTTTGCAGAGGCAATTAAGTTAGGTCATGGTAATGGAGATCGATTGGGCAATCGAGGTGGTCATGCCCCTACGATAGAAATCGTTTCAGTTTTCAAAGGATGGATGACAAGGTTAAGGATGACTAGTTCTAAGTGTCGATTGGAGTTGGAGAGACACTTAGAGTGGTTTAGGACTTTGTTTTTCCTTTGGCCGTACTATAAAGGGGGGTATGGACGGGTAGCTTGACCTAGGTGAGTCTAGTGAATTAGGTGTGGTGCACACTTGTTAAAACTAGCACTAGGTAGCTCCTCAATATGCCTAACATCCATTGGAGTAAACTTCATTCACATATGATCGAGAGTTGGAAGTGAATGGAGGGTCAAATGCTGACCGGACGCTGGCTCCGGTGCGACTGAACACTGGCCACAGGGTCCGGTTAGTTCATTTGACCAAGGAGATTGTGTTCGGTGCGACCAGACGCTGGAGAGGTCAAATGACCGGATGCTGAGAGGCAGCATCCGATCGACTCCAGTAAGGTTCCAGAGAAGGGAATCTGTGACCGGACGCGTCCGGTCAGTGCTGACCGGACCCTGGGGGTTCAGCGTCTAGTCAAGTACAGTAAGCATCCAGTGAGGGTTTAATGCGACCGGACACGTCCGGTCAGTGGTGATCGGACCCTGCCAGTGTTCGGTCAACACTTAAACACTGGAATGGGGGTTGAACTGATCGGAGCATCCGGTCAACATGACCGGAGCATCCGGTCACCCCGCAGAAGCTCATAACGGTTCGTTTTTTAGGCTGCCTTATAAATAGAAGCTCCACTCGTGTGTGGAGTTACTTTTGCTCATTCCAACAGCTGAGAAACACGTTTGTGAGTGCCAAGAAGAGCAAGGTCCTAGTGAGGTGATTGAGATTTGAGAATCCAAGAGAGTAGCCTCATTAGTGAATCAAGAGTAGCAAAGTGTGCATCCACCGTTCTCATTAGGCTTCGAGTGGTCAAGTGAGAGTTCGTGCTTGTTATTCTTGGTGATCGCCATCACCTAGATGGCTTGGTGGTGATTGGGAGCTTGGTGATCACCCGGCGGAGCTTGTGGGTGACCCAACTCAAGTTGTGAGCGGTTTTGGATGATTCGCCACGACGGAGTGTCAAAGAATCAACCCGTAGAGAGCACTTGATCCTTGCGCGGATCAAGGGGGAGCTACACCCTTGCGCGGGTGCTCCAACGAGGACTAGTGGGGAGTGGTGACTCTCCGATTCCTCGGCAAAACATCGCCGCGTTCCTCTCTCTCTATTTACTTTGAGCATTTACTTTGAGCAATTCAATACTTGTCTTTACATTCATAGAATTGCCATGCTAGAGTAAGTTTGGAACATAGGTTGTAAGTCCATTGTGCGTTAGTTTAATAGAAATACTTTTCTAGGCACAAGGGGTTAATTGGGCTAACCGTATGATTTAATTGTTGCAAGAAAATTTAGAATTAGCCCAATTCACACCCCCCTCTTGGGCATCTTGATCCTTTCAATTGGTATCAGAGCCTCGTGCTCACGTTTTAAGCTTAATCGCTTTGAGCAAGATGTCTCACGGGGATGGACCTCCTCCTATCTTTGAGGGAGATGACTTTCCATATTGGGAAATCCACATGGAGGCATACTTAGAAGCTCTAGACGTTGGTATACTTAGAGCCACCTCACAAGGCTTCCCAAAACCTCGGGATGCTACTAACTTACAAGGCGATGAGGTTAATTATGAAAAGTGGAATGCAAAGGCTCGAAACACCATCTTTAGAGGCCTTTGCAAAGATGTGTTCAATCACGTAAGGAACCACAAAGACGCCCATGCACTATGGTCGGACGTTTGTGCGCTCCATGAGGGAACCAAGAGTGAGCGTGAGGAACGCTATCATCTTGTAATTAAAAAGCTAAATTCATTTGAGATGCTTCCCAAAGAAAGTACTAATGAGATGTATTCACGTTTGAATGTTCTTGTAGAGGAAGTCAATGGGCTTGGACTTACTCAAATGTCACCATCCGACGTTGCGAGAAAGATCTTGAGTGTCCTCCCCATTGACAAATATAGGCATATTGTGACCGTGCTACATCAAGGTGATCTTTCCGCCGCTACACCGACACAAATCTTGGGAAATATCAATGCTCATGTGATGTACATGCACATCACGCCACAAGATGGCTCATCCTCTACAATGAAGAAAGAGAAGGACTTAGCATTCAAAGCTAGCCAAGATAAGGGCAAAGCAAGACTTGAGTATGAGAGCTCAAGTGATGAAGAAGATGATGATGAAAGTCTTGCTCTCATGGTGAAGAAGACCGCCAAGATGCTAAAGAAGCTCAACAAGAGTGGCATCAAGTTCGATGGCAAGAAGAAGAAGTTCTTCACAAGCTCAAGAAGAAAGCCAATCTCCGAGATGGATTGCTATAATTGTGGAGAACTTGGCCATCTAGCTCATCAATGCTCAAAGCCCAAGAAAGACAAGTTCAAGAACAAGAACAAGGGCAAGAAAGATGACTCAAGCAATGAAGATGAAGATGAGAAGAAAAAGAACAAGCCATACAAGAAGAGAGATGGCAAAAAGAGGGACTTCTACACGAAGAAGAAGAGTGGAAAGGCCTACATCGTCGGTGATTGGCTCACGGACATTGATTCATCTAGTGTATCATCCGATGATGATAGTGACAATGAGAAGGTGGCCACCATTGCTATTGATCTTCCATCCTCACCGCCACCATCGCCATCATCCTCTACACACCTATGCCTTATGGCCAAGGGTGAATGCAAGGTAACTAATAATGATGATAGTAGTGATGATGAGCAAGCTAGTGATGGTGATAGCGATAGCGATGATGATGATTCACCCTCATATGATGATCTTGTCAAAATACTAAGAAAATACACTAAGATCATTAGAAAGAGTAGAGCTAAAAATGAAAAGCTTGATGCTAAAAATGATTTACTCTTAGCAAAATGTGATACATTAGAAAAGACTAATGATGAGCTTAGAGAAACAAATGATGCTATATCATCCAAACTCAAGGAGCTCAAATCTTCTAAGAAAGATCTTAAAGATAAACATGATAAACTTGAGTGGGTGCACAATGAGCTCATCACTAGCCACAACAAGCTAAAAGATGAATATACAACTCTAAAGATCAATTATGATACTCTTGTTATTGCTTAAGAATTTTTACCAAATGAGCCACATGATGCTACTAACCATGTTGCTAAGATTGATATAGCTACATTATGTGATGATTTAATTGATGAGAGCATTGAGCAAGGATCTAGTGGCAAAGGCAATCGAGTGGTTGAGTGCAATGACTATGATGAGTATGTTAAGCTCAAGAGTGTTAATGAGAAGCTTAAGAAAGATCTTGAAGAAATCAAAAGCCACAACGCCATTGTGCTAGAAACTCTTGATCATGATGAAGAGTTGATCCTTGAGAATGAGAAGCTCAAAGAAGAAAACAAGAAGCTCAAGGAAGAGAAGAAAGATGATGCTCTAGAGGAAGAAAATAAGAAGCTCAAGTTGGAGAAAGAGCATCTCAAGATTGGGTTGAGCAAGTTTGCTAGAGGCAAGCACCTCCAAAGTGAGCTACTCATGAACACCGTCATGAAGATGGATAGAAGTGGCATTGGATATATGGCAAGTGTAGAAAAGAAGGCTCAAGTTCAACAACAACAATCAAAGCCAAAGCCAAAGCCAAAGAGGTGTTTTGAGTGTGGACAAGAAGGCTATTTTGCTCATGAGTGCAAAACTCCACCGCCACAACAACCTGTATCTAGTTGATTTCACCTCTGAAGATGCAAATTTGAAGACTTGCCTATTCACCAAAACAACACTTGGGTGGCTATGGCATAGAAGACTTGCTCATGTTGGGATGAGCTCACTCAAGAAACTAATGAAGAATGATTTGGTGAGAGGGTTGAAGGATGTGAAGTTTGAAAAGGACAAGCTTTGTAGTGCATGTCAAGCCGGCAAGCAAGTTGCAAATACTCATCCAACCAAAGCTTTCATGTCAACCACAAGAGTGCTAGAACTCCTACACATGGATCTATTTGGACCAACAACATACAAGAGTTTGGGAGGAAATCTTTATTGTCTTGTGATCGTTGATGACTATTCAAGGTATACATGGGTATTCTTTCTTCATGACAAATCTGAAGTTGCATCTTGCTTCAAAAAGTTTGCCAAGAGAGCTCAAAATGAATTTGAAGTGAAGCTCAAGAAGATAATAAGTGACAATGGAAAAGAATTTGACAACACAAACATTGAAGCTTATTGTGATAAAGTTGGGATCAAGCATGAAGTCTCCGCAACTTATACTCCTCAACAAAATGGTGTAGTTGAGAGGAAGAACCGGACTTTGATAATTCTTGTAAGGACAATGCTAGATGAGTACAACACCCCCGAAGCTCTATGGGCGGAAGCAATCAACACCGCATGCTATGCATCAAACCGCCTATTCCTTCAAAAGTTCCTTGGCAAGACACCTTATGAGTTGCTCAATGGGAAGAAGTCGGACGTCTCCTTCTTTAGGGTGTTTGGTTGCAAATGCTACATCTATAAGAAGCAGCAACACCTGGGGAAGTTCCAAAGATGTTGTGATATTGGTTTTCTTGTTGGTTACTCATCAAAGTCCAAAGCATATAGAGTATTTAATCATGCCACCGGCTTGGTTGAAGAAACATATGATGTGGAATTTGATGAATCTAACGGCTCCCAAGGAGCACATGAGAATCTTGATGATGTAGGTGATGAACCATTGAGGGAGGCTATGAAGAATATTCCGGTAGGAGACATCAAGCCAAAAGATGATGAAGATGATGTACAAGTCATTGATCAACCTTCTTCATCAAGTGTGCCACAAGATGGTGAAAAAGATGGGAGAGTAGAAAATGAAGATACTCATATCTCCCATGAGCAAATGGTGGTATAAGCACAAGATATTGATGCTCTACAACCTCCTCCTCAAGTGGTCAATAGAAGAAATACACCTCTCCTACAAGATCATCCACAAGATCTCATCATAGGGAGTCCATCAAAGGGTGTAATGACTAGATCTCAAAAACTTACTTCATTTATTGTTCATCACTCTTTTGTCTCTTGCTATGAGCCTACTAAGGTAGAAGAAGCTCTTAAAGATCTGGATTGGATCAATGCCATGCATGAAGAGTTGAACAACTTCACTCGCAATGAAGTTTGGACTCTTGAAGAGCGACCAAAAGGTGCAAGAGTCATTGGAACAAAGTGGGTGTTCCGCAACAAGCAAGATGATCAAGGTGTTGTTGTGAGGAACAAGGCAAGACTAGTTGCAAAGGGGTTCTCTCAAGTTGAAGGTTTGAATTTTGGAGAGACCTTTGCACCGGTTGCAAGATTAGAAGCCATCCATATCCTACTTGCATATGCATCACATCATGAAATGAAACTATATCAAATGGATGTGAAAAGTGCATTTTTAAATGGCTTTATTAATGAACTAGTCGATGTTGATCAACCTCCCAGGTTTGAAGACCCTAGATATCCTAATCATGTTTATAGGTTGTCCAAGGCACTATATGGGCTTAAGCAAGCCCCAAGAGCTTGGTATGAGCGCCTTCAGGACTTCCTCATTGAGAAGGGCTTCACCATTGGGAAGGTCGACACCACACTATTCACCAAGAAGCTTGATGGGCATATCTTCATTTGTCAAGTATATGTTGATGATATCATCTTTGGATCATCAAATAAAGACTCATGCAAAGAATTTGGTGAGTTGATGTCGAAGGAGTTCGAGATGTCCATGATTGGTGAGCTTACATTCTTTCTTGGTTTTCATGTTAAGCAAATGAAAGAAGGCATCTTCATCTCTCAAGAGAAATACACAAAAGATCTTCTCAAGAGATTCAAGATGGATGAATGTAAGCCAATCAAGACACCAATGCCTACCAATGGACATCTCGACCTAGATGAGGGAGGTAACCCGATTGATCAAACTCTCTACCATTCCTTGATTGGTAGCTTGTTATATTTGACCGCATCTAGGCCCGACATCATGTTTAGTGTGTGTATGTATGCTAGATTTCAAGCTAGTCCTAAGGAAACACATTTAATTGCCGTAAAAAGAATCCTTAGTTACCTTAAGCACACACCAAGCATTGGCCTTTGGTATCTCAAAGGAGCTAGATTTGAATTAGTTGGCTATTCCGATTCGGATTATGCCGGTTGCAAAGTTGATAGAAAAAGCACATCCGGAGGGTGCCATTTGCTTGGTAGATCACTTGTGTCTTGGTCTTCCAAGAAACAAAATAGTGTGGCTTTGTCCACCGCCGAAGCGGAATACATTGCCGTGGGTGCTTGTTGTGCACAAATATTATACATGAAACAAACTTTGCTAGACTATGGTGTAGTTCTAGAAAAGGTACCTCTTTTGTGCGACAATGAAAGTGCGGTAAAACTTGCAAACAATCCGGTTCAACACTCTCGCACCAAGCACATAGATATCCGCCATCACTTTCTAAGAGATCATGTTGCTAAAAATGATATATCACTAGAAGGTGTAAGAACCGAAGATCAATTAGCGAATATCTTCACTAAACTGCTAGATAAGGCTACATTTTGTAGATTGCGGAATGAGCTCAATGTGCTTGACTTTAGTAACTTCACTAAAAATTGAGCTTGTGTTGTCTCTTGCATTCATTGTAATATACAACATGTTTAACGCTTTATAATGCATATAGGGCTTGTCTAACATGGTTAAGATGACCGCCGAAAAGCGTGTGAAGAAGCTTAACCTTGGATCAAACTTGACAAGAAACTAGATTTACTTACAAGTATTGCATAAGCATGGATGTTGTTTTGTCGTTTTGTTCCATTTGCCCTCTTATTGCCTATTTTCTTAAAAAGAATTATAGCCTAAGGCAAAATATTTTGAAAAATATGAGGGTTTGAGAGAGGTCACTCACATCAGTCCCAATTGGTGTTTATTTGGATCTTATTCATGTTGGAACTTGATTGGGAACAGGCAGCGCAGAGGATCATTGAAGATTTGCTAGAAAAGAGTGACCGGACGCTGCACCGGACTCTACAGTCCAGCATCCGGTCAGTTCACAGGAGGTGAACAGAAGCTGAAGGAGTGACCGGACTCTGCGTTTGTGCGTTTGGTCAGAAAGGGTTCCAGCGTCCGGTCGATCAACATGGCATTCAAGGCAACTGACCGGACCCTGCCTGTGTCCGGTCATGGACCACCGGACGTGTTCGGTCATGATTCCAGAGGAATTGGACCTCTCTAGAATCAACCGGACACTAGGTGGTAGCGTCCGGTCGCTACCACCAGAGCGTCCGGTCAGTAGATCTCGTGCGGCTCTAGGACTCTGTATCCGTTTCCTTTCTTGTCACGTCGGGGGATCTATTTAATCGCACGTGCCGTCCTTGCTGACCTATTCCGCCGCCGCCAAGCCCTAATCACCGACGAGCTCCACCGACCGCCGCGTCCGCAAGCTTCCCGCGTGCCTCCCGTGCCAACGCTGCCGTTCCTCCACCACCGCCGCGTCCGCCCTGCTCTTCCTCGCGCTAGCAGTGCTCGGGCCGGCCTCCAAAGCGCCACCGCAGCCACAGTTCCTGTGCCCTACCTGGCCTCCGCCGTCATGCTCCAGCTTCTACTACGCTGCATTGGTTGCGCCATCTAAGCCCGTACCTGTTGTGCCCTAGCCCTGCCTCCTTGTTGGTAAGGCCAAACTCTTGCTCTCAATTTGCTTTGCTTGTGACCTAGATCAATTGCAAAGCACTGTTTTAAATTGCATTCAGGGCTTTCGATCAAAACCCTAGCCGGTTCCGAGGTTCCCTGCGTGACGTCTCTTCTTTTCTTAGATCGCCGATCGTCAGGTAGCATGCCCGTTGCTTCAATTTTGTACCTACATTGCTTGCTTCCAAGGGTTTCGCATCTACTAGATATATCATATTTATCCGTATATCCATCTATTCTATCATGCAGCGAGTCGGTGCCGTTGTGGTTCCTGTGGCAGTTGTTAGACAACTCGGGGCCAAGCTCACGAGTACGGATCGAGGCCAAGCCTCGGGAGTGTCAGTTTGACAGTTGATCTTTGTCAGCGGTAGTTCATCTTCTTGTCAGATCAGATGGCTCGCACGAAGAATGTTAGGGGTGGTCCAGGAGATGACGATCGGAGGCCCCCGCCTCGCCAGCCTACAGGACCTAAAGGCAAGGCGACGAAGCAGGTTACATCTAAGAAGCGCAAGTACCCCGACGCAGAGACAGCGAGAGCAGCAGCAGTCGCTGAGGCCGCAGAGCGTGCCGAGAGAGGAGGTGCTCGCAGTGGTGTTGTCATTGTAGATCAGCAGCTTACACCAGCACATAGGGCAGCAGTTGAGGAGGCTGAGTGTCTTCATGGTGGTCCACTTGGGACTGTCATGATGGTAGGACGTCGTCTGGCTATTGAGGAGCCTCAGCCTCAGGGGGAGTCCTAGCAGGAGCCACAGCAGTAGCCCCCACTAGTAGAGCCTCAGCCAGCTCAGGAGACTCAGGAGGGCCCATAGGCTGAGGAGGCCGAGGAGACCGAGTAGGCACCCCAGCCACAGCTATGCCACTCTGGTCGTACCAGTGTACCAGTTCCACCGAGGCCAGCTACACAGCGTAGGGGATCACGCCCACCGCCTAGACCACAGGGTCCACCTCTAGTGGTACATCTTGACTTGAGGGCCGCCACGGCCAGGCAGGTTCAACAGCTGAGGTTTGTAGAGTTTGAGGTGTGGTTTACTCCGAGGAGGGATGAGAGAGCAGCATAGGGTTTCTACACGCCACTGCAGGAGGATTTCTACAATGCTTATCTCAACAGTGGGGTAGTGTTCAGATCTCAGAGAGTCTATAGTATTGAGGCTATTGTGGCAGCAGCCAGAGAGCATATCCACCCCTACTTATCATATTTGCCAGGGCTGATAGATCTGATTGGTCGGATAGGAGTGTATGTACCATCTTGGGTTCGATAGTTCTATGCTTCGCTCTATGTTGACCCACATCATAACTTCATACACTTTGCATTCAATGGCAGAGACTACAGGGTGATGAGTTTTAGGGCCAGGGAGATACTGAGGCTACAGGAGCAGCCTATCAGATTGCATGAGGTATGTTATGGATAGCAGGATCCTCCCAGGCATCCTCATGGTGGTTTGGTGCCCCCTACAGACCTTGTGCGCCATTGTTTCAAGGACCCCTTTGGTGAGGGGTCGAGGAGGAACCCTAGTGACCTTACTCCTATAGCTCGAGTGCTAGAGGCTATCATCAGGAGGACACTACTTCCCAGGTTGGGATACAGAGAGGGCCTGACTCGCCTACAGCTCTGGCTCCTCAATGCCCTGATGCAGCAGACTGTGTTTGATATTTGGGACCTCCTTTTATCAGAGATGGAGGATACTATAGCTGAGGGCTTCAAGGGTCGTAGGCAGCTTCCATATGCACATTGGATCACCTTCCTGATGCTTAAGGCTGTGCAAGTTCGGACCCCTGAGATGGTTGCAGAGTACAGAGGTGCCACCACTGAGTTTCTAGCTTACAACATGGCACAGAGGATCAGGCATAGCACACCACAGGCACCTGCTCAGCCTAGCCGTCATCCAGATGTTCTAGAGTCAGTAGCTCAGTAGGACGAGATTATCAGAGGCATAGCGCTACTGAGGAGGAGTAGCTTGAGGCACAATAGGAGATGACCGAGTCTAGTGACAGTTCGGATGATGACTATCAGCCGATTTCTCAGATGCCTCCATGCAGACATGATGTAGAGGCCGGCAGTTCTAGCTCAGCTCCACCTGCACCGTAGACGGACCCCGCGTTGATTGCTATTCTTGAACGCATGCAGCAGGATCAGGCACGACAGACTCAGGAGATCGCTGCCAACTTTGCATAGTTTCAGGCTCGCCAGGACGAGTTCCAGCGACAGCAGCAGGTCCTCCAGCAGCAGCAGCAGATGCATCAGCAGCAGTTACTCATGCAACAACAGCTTATGGGATTTATGCAGCATGTAGTAATAGCACTTGGGGCTCCACAGCCACAGTTTTCACCCTAGCTTGCTCAGCCTGCCACCACCACGATGACTCCAACAGTACAGCCCAATGGGCTTTAGAGTCAGGGACAACCTTCAGCTCCATTTGCTTCACCCACAGTTCAGGTGTCCCAGTGGTTATCCTCGCTAGTGTTAGCCCCACGTTTCACACCACTTCAGACGGGCTTCACACCAGAGCAGTCATCCTCGCTTTTTGTGCCTGACATGTCAGTCTCCAGGAGTCTTGGAGCATCTTTCAGTGAGTTGACATGCATGCCTACACCGCCACATATGCATGCCGCCGGTCCTTCTACAGTAGCTCCAGTCGTCATGACTACTTAGAGGGTCCCGTCTTCTGTCGCATCTTCAGATCCTACGACAGATATTCTAGCAGCTTCACAGGCAGCACCTGCCCTAGCTCAGACCCAGACCGCTTCAGCGACGCTTCTAGCCACAGAGGGTTAGTCAGTACAGAGCTCAAGGTCAGATGATGATGGCGCTCAGTTCTAGCTTGCCCCTCGTATCTCATCGCCCGGCTCGTCCGCTGCAGCTCCGCCGACCGACCCTTAGGTTTTGGTGTTTGACGCCAAAGGGGGAGAGGGTTCGAGTATGTAGACTCAGAGGGAGCGATATTTAGGGGGAGCCTAGTTAGCTATTAGTCTATTATATACATTTGGAGTTTTATTTGTGTGATACACTATTACTATTATGTATTCGTGTGTTTACTTTCATGCATACTATTATATCTATGTGATAGTGATATCTACGTGTGTTATGCTCATTTGCCTTTGCTTCCGCGTTTATACTCCGATGCAAATGAGCTTTATTACGTGTACTCATGCTTAATTCATATCCTTTGAGTACATTGTGTTGGTTTAGGTCATATAAGCTTGCCTATCTCTTTTGTTCTTAATGACAAAAGCTTATATGAACCAAGCCCGTCAAAAACCTCACTCTTTCACATACTCGAGGTAGTATTGTCATCAATCACCAAAAAGGGGGAGATTGAAAGCATCTAGGCCCCTAGTTGGATTTTGGTGATTAATGTCAATACAAGATTACTATGACTAACGTGTGTTTTGTAGAGGCAATTAAGTTAGGTCATGGTAATGGAGATCGATTGGGCAATCGAGGTGGTCATGCCCCTACGATGGAAATCGTTTTGGTTTTCAAAGGATGGACGACAAGGTTAAGGATGACTAGTTCTAAGTGTCGATTGGAGTTAGAGAGACACTTAGAGTAGTTTAGGACTTTGTTTTTCCTTTGGCCGTACTATAAAGGGGGGTATGGACGGGTAGCTTGACCTAGGTGAGTCTAGTGAGTTAGGTGTGGTGCACACTTGTTAAAACTAGCACTAGGTAGCTCCTCAATATGCCTAAGATCCATTGGAGCAAACTTCATTCACATATGATCGAGAGTTGGAAGTGAATGGAGGGTCAAATGCTGACCGGACACTGGCTCCGGTGCGACCGGACGCTGGCCGTAGGGTCCGGTTAGTTCATTTGACCAAGGAGATTGAGTTTGGTGCGACCGGATGCTGGAGAGGTCAAATGACCGGACGCTAAGAGGCAGCATCCGGTTGACTCCAGTAAGGTTCCAGAGAAGAGAATCTGCGACCGGACGCGTCCGGTCAGTGATGACCGGACCCTGGGGGTTCAGCGTCCGGTCGAGTACAGTAAGCATTCAGTGAGGGTTTAATGTGACCGGACGCGTTCGGTCAGTGGTGATCGGACCCTGCCAGCGTCCGGTCAACACTTAAACACTGAAATGCGTGTTGAACTGATCGGAGCGTCCGGTCACCCCGCAGAAGCTCATAACGGTTCATTTTTTAGGCTGCCTTATAAGTAGAAGCTCCACTCGTGTGTGGAGTTACTTTTGCTCATTCCAACAGCTGAGAAATACGTTTGTGAGTGCCAAGAAGAGCAAGGTCCTAGTGAGGTGATTGAGATTTGAGAATCCAAGAGAGTAGCCTCATTAGTGAATCAAGAGTAGTAAAGTGTGCATCCACAGTTCTCATTAGGCTTCGAGTGGTCAAGTGAGAGTTCGTGCTTGTTACTCTTGGTGATTGCCATCACCTAAATGGCTTGGTGGTGATTGGGAGCTTGGGGATCACCCGACGGAGCTTGTGGGTGACCCAACTCAAGTTGTGAGCGGTTTTGGGTGATTCGCCGCAACAGAGTGTTGAAGAATCAACCCGTAGAGAGCACTTGATCCTTGCGCGGATCAAGGGGGAGCTACACCCTTGCGCGTGTGCTCCAACGAGGACTAGTGGGGAGTGGCGACTCTCCGATACCTCGGCAAAACATCGCCACGTTCCTCTCTCTCTATTTACTTTGAGCATTTACTTTGAGCTTTTACTTTGAGCAATTCAATACTTGTCTTTACATTCATAGAATTGCCATGCTAGAGTAAGTTTGGAACATAGGTTGTAAGTCCGTTGTGCGTTAGTTTAATAGAAACACTTTTCTAGGCACAAGGGGTTAATTGGGCTAACCGTAGGATTTAATTATTGCAAGAAAATTTAGAATTAGCCCAATTCACCCCCCTCTTGGGCATCTTGATCCTTTCAGGGAGGCTGAAAGGCCACCTAGGTTGGTCTCCGGAACGACCTAGGCATCTATCGGGTTGCAGGTAAAGGAGTAGTGGAATGTCACAAGAGGGCTATACCGACCCCGTCACGAACGACGGACCCGGATTCCACTCGATCACACCCGTTAGCGAACTCACCGAGCTAGTCTTCGAGCCCGAGCGATTGGGACAGGCGATGAAACTCAGCCCCCTGGTTTGTGAGGAACCAGATGGGGTAACGCACATAAACTCACATCGACCCCTACGAAGGCCCGAAAGGGCTCGGGGGCTCAAGAAAAATGCCAAGGACGGCGACCTCGAACTTGCCAGATCCACGACTACGACTCGCCCGGTCCTCGGCGCGCACCAACGCCAGGACCTGCGAGCACCGCCTCGTCTGATCTTTAACTAAACTAACAATGTCTTCGTAACGGCTTCACTTCCGACTGCGCTCCAAAGAAACCCTAGGACCGCGACCCCGAACTCGCATCGATAGGATCGGCGACATCCGGCTACGGCTCCTGGGACCGCGACTCCTAAACTCGTGTAACGGCTTCAGACGGCTTCACTGCGCTCCAAAGAAACCCTAGGACCGCGACCCCGAACTCGCGTCGACAGGATCGACGACATCCGGCTACGGCTCCTGGGACCGCGACTCCTAAACTCGCGTAACGGCTTCAGACGGCTTCACTGCGCTCCAATAAAACCTGGGACCGTGACTCCTAAACTCACGTAACGGCTTCACTAACTGAAACTAACTAAAATTAACTCTCTTGATCCATGGCGCGCACCGACGCCTAGGTCTACTCGCGACTCCACCTCACCCGATCCCACGGCACGCATCGACGCCAAAGATCAGTGAGCTCTGTCGCATCCAAACTAAGCTGTCCCTATCCACGGTGCGCACCGACGCCATGGTCCGTTCACAAATTCCGACTCACTCGATCCCAAGGCGCGCATCGACACCTAAGATCGATGAGTTCTGCTTTTTTATCCTATCCCCCTCACCTCACCGCCTCGGCTACACAATGACGCCTTGGTTAAAAAACACGCATACACGCCTGCTGAGACAACACCCCCAGCCGATTCGGCCCGAACCGCCTGGGGCTCGGGGGCTACACCCGCGGGTGCGCTCGCGCGCACCCGCCGATAAAACAGAAAAACATCCCCCGTTGACAAACTCAGAAACACCCCCAGCCGGTTCGGCACAAACCGCCCAGGGGCTCGGGGGCTACACCCGCGGGTGCGCTCGCGCGCACCCGACGACAAGACAAAAATCCCCTGGATGATTCTGCCCGAATCACCCGGGGGCTCGGGGGCTCCTGTCGGGTTTATAAACCCGGGGTCCCTCAGGGACCGGCTTCCACGCCAGAGCTCGGCCTAGGAGGACGGCCTTCTTTTCTTCTGGACCGGCCCGAGAGTCTAAATTCAATAGACCGGAGCACTCGCTTCAGGCCCTGGCCGCCTTCGGCCCATCTCTCCGACCGGAGCACTAGCTCAGGCTCAGGCCAACTCCGAACGGCCTCTCCGATCGGAGCGCTAGCGTCAGGCCCTGGCTGCCTTCGCACGGCCTCCACTCGGAAAGCCTGACCCGAGGACCGCCTTCGACTCCGACCCCGTGTCTCCGACCAGGGTTCATAGAAAATCCTGCCCATCGCTATTCTCCGACTGGCGCGCCAGAACTGGCTGGGGCCATCCGACCGGGGACGCCCGCTCGGAAAGAACCAGAAGGCATACGAAGGAAGGCAAGACGGGGCTCGCAAGTCAAACCACGGCACCAGGGACCATACCCTACGGAACAGTACTTTACAACCGCCCTGCCACAAACAGTATTGTAGACGCCAACGTTTACCTCTACAGTATTGTAGGCGCCGATCAAAACACCCGTACGGTACGACCCCCCATGTGCCTCTGGGCATCAACAGTATTGTGGGCGCCGGAATTCACCGTACCAGGTGAATGTGGTAAAACCATGCCTCCAGTCGGCGAGACAACATTTTTGCAGGTACCAACGTCCTCCAGTCTTGAAGAAAGCAGCTCAACCTCCCACATGTACCTGACATTCTGCAGTGATATCAACAGTATTGCGGGCGCCCACCATTATCCCGTCCCCGTCAGCGTGGGCAACAAGGCTTAGAAACGTCCGTACTCTCTCTCCATTTCACTTGTAAAGCCATCCCCTTCTTCTATAAAAGGGGATGTGCTCTCTCCAAACACAGGCAGTTAACCTAAGTCGACTTCTTCAAGTTCAGGTTCATTAGATCGATAACTCGCAACCCCTCAAGCACATGCTTGGACGCTTCGTTCATAGCATAGCTCCTGTCGATCTCGGCCCTTCCGACCGGACCGACCGGACACCCCATCTCTCTCTCTCGTTTGTAACCCCACTATAGACTTCGAGCACCTGGGCTCAGAAATAAAGTCACCGACCGACCCACACTGGACGTAGGGCACGTTGCCTGAACCAGTATAAATCCTGTGTCATTGAGTGCTAGGCCACCTCCGATCACAACGTGCAGCAAAACTATAAATATTTACTAGTTGGTCACTTTCTGTACCGACACATAGGTAGCTGCGATCTCTATTTATTCTGATGGAGAATTAATCTATACGCTTTTAGCCATATTCACGGTTTTCTTCTTTATATCGTACCACTATGCATCTTTAATATATATTTAGCTGAAACTATAGTTTAAATTATATCAGCTCTTTGTTTTGTGATGTCATGACTCATCACGAGTCTAGATTTGGCTACCAAATTTTGATCTTATTAATTGTTGCGGTTTTTATGTAAATTCTAAGCTGAAACTCTAGTGATTTTATTAATATACCCTTTTTATAAAACTAGTCATTTTATAGAGTTTGTAGGAACCCAATCCTTTGCTTCAAAGGGGTGGTAGAAAATTTTTCTATAGGATTTCAGTCATCTAGAATACCTCAATTTTTCCTTTACTCCAAAAGGGGCCTTCATGAAATAAAATGGGCCTTTTGTGCGTGAGACATCCCCAAAGTGTCATCTTGTGCACAACACACCGGACTCGTTGATTTTGTGGCCAGCACACTGTAAAGACACAGATTGGTCTACCACACATTTCCGATTACTAATCGGGAGCCTGGGAGCCTGGCCATGGCTTGTCGTCCGCCGCCTTGATTGGAAGTGTATTTATCATGGATTTGGTGCTGGCGCTGGAGAGCGTGAAATCCCGCTAGCATCCTAAACACGGAGACCTGGAGACCTGTCACATACGTAGTAGATGTAGCCATGTAGGCGTCGGTCAACCGTAGTAGGTAGATGTTAACCGTTAATCCCTTCTTAGACCTTGTTCAACCTACTGGTAGATAGTAATAGTTATATGGCTCATAATTCATTGCTAACATGAACTAGCTAACTAGTATTAGCAGTTTACCTATCAGTTATGTGTTGTTTGGATTAACTATTAACTATAACTACAAGATGGAAGCATTGCATAGCCGCTGGCGACTATACATGTTTTTACGCAAAACTCTTAAAAAGTGAAACCAACAACAAAGCGTCGGCAAACTAAGCACTAAGCTTCTTGAAACCAATGTTTTAAATCGCCGGCTAAAGGGTTTAGCGGCACCGTTACCAAACAGCTATAGCCACTAATCGCCGGCTATATCGCCGCTACGGCGGTGCTCTGCTTTCCTTTTTTTCATTTTCGCAATTGTATTTCATATAAAAAAAAATACTACCTTGTTCCCTCCTGTGAAACAAGTCAATCTTTATCCGGTCAGCTGCTCGCAACCCATGGCCGCTTTCCCATCCAGGCACCAGGCCACCAGTTCCCAGCTTCCGGAGACCTCTGCCCTCCCTAAACTTCTCCAAATTGAATGCACCGTCGGATGCCATTCATTGGTCCCGTCCCACAGCAGTGCATCTTGGTGACCAATTTATTGCCAGGATGGAGTCCATACGAGTGGAGGCAGGGCGGCGGCCGGCGGATGCGTGGCCTCGGCTTAGAGGCAGGGTGTTAGACTGCTAGTATTAGGCCGCTTTGCTGGTGCTTTAGCGTGCCTCGAAGCCGACATCAAGCAGAGTGGTTGTTGCTGCAGCTCCGGACCTGGTGCGGCCCTGCCGCTGTGGGGATGGAGTTCCGACAGCCACGACGAATAGCGGGAATGTCCCCGCTAGCTCCTGGTTTTGCTTCGACAGATGACAGGCAGAGAACAGTGAGGTGCAACGACGTTAGCGGCGCTAAATCATACCTTATTTAGCGGATTTCACGGGCTATATCTAGCTATTAGCGCCTCTCATTCTTTAGCACTAAAAGTCAATTATCCTAGCGGCAACCTTGTACAGCAGCGATTTAAAACTTTGCTTGAAACACAATCACCCATACTTGACGAAAATCTCCATACCCTTTAGATTCCCATGCGCAATTCGGCCACTTCAAAATATGCATGTCGCTCTTCTCACAAGTGCAGTGTCGAGTTGGTCGCTCTAAAACTAGCCTGTTTATAAAAATATGGTTTTTTTTTCTTGTCAAAGGTCATCGTGGACGCGGGGCATAATTATTGCCTTGCTTTGTTTTATTTTTATTCTTTTGTTAATCTAACACTCTCCTGCTAACCTTTCCATTAGTGCTCCACTAACTACAAAAGAGAAATGCTAAGACACGTTGTTAGACCCCGCTTTTGCTTACATAATGAAGGTAATATACTGAAAAGTTGAAGCAAGCATATTGGCGGCTTCCACACTATGAGCCTTTTTGGCGGGGCTCCTGCAGGGGCTTCAGCTTCGGCTCCTGCAGGAGCTGTGCCAAACGCCTATTTTGGAAAGAGCTCCGCATGGAGAGCCAGTCAAGAGCCGGAATCATTTTTTGCCTGCGCAGGAGAAGCCTAAAAAACGAGCTTCGCGCGGCTCCTTGCTGTGGGTTCACGTCGTCTAGTGCGAAGGAGCCGTTTTGCCAAACGTTTTCCAGAACGACATCAACTCCTCCAGAGGAGCTGCTCCTTCAGAGGAGCCAGAGTCGGAGCAATTTTCAGAGGAGCTAGAGCCCTGCCAAATAGGCCCTATGTCTCTAGCCATGATCAGCAAGCATGTGCTTGATCCAAGCAACCAGATCAATGATAACAGGAAAGGGATTGAACGAGTACATTGGCATTCGTCACACATGTCACGCATTCCAAACGCAGAAAGCTGCATTATTCTTTTTTAAACTAGTGCACCAACATCGGGGAAATATCCAAAGCCCTTGTTTAGTTTTTCCAAACTCCCAACTTTAGCACTATGCAAAAAGAAGATTCTCCGTCACATCAAACTTGCGGTACATGTATGGAGTACTAAATGTAGATGAAATCAAAAACTAATTATACAATTTGGTTGAACTTTGCGAGACGAATCTTTTGAGCATAATTAGTTAATGTTTGGACAATAATTCATAAATACAAACGAAATTGCTACAGTGTTTACCGTCACATCAAACACTGTGCAAATGCCGAATCCGGCTGGAACTAAACGTGCCCCAAGTAGATCGAGGCCCACGACAAAGCCACATAGGCATAGCCGGAGGGAGGCTCCTGTGTAGGTATCCTCTCTCAATGTAGATCTGGTGAAGCTTTGAAGCGCGGAAACATTAGTCCAACGATTCCTTTTTTTTACAACAGTCCACTGATGACTTGACTTGCTCTTGTTCTTTCTTTTGTAAGTCGTGTGCCCTCTTAATTTGTTCTCCAATCAAAGAGACAAGTATCTCCAAGAAATTGTTTCTAGCAGAAATTTAGAGAACACCACAAAACTGGGCTCCAACAGTTCTCTAAGCTACTCTCCATCTCCTCAGCCCTCCAAAAGTGTCCTTCTCATTCTCCACTAGTGGAGAGGCTACCTCCCCCACCAAATTGATGGTTTGGTAGTTCTTGCATGCATTTCTTGACTACTCCTGCATCAGTAGTGGCCCTCCACGGTCTAGGACCCCGACGCCTACTTTCACGTGACGCTTACCTTCACTGCCTAGCACGAGGGTGCCATGCAGGCCATGTGAATGCATCTAGTCCCCAATTTAGTGATCTGAGATTTAGGTGATTGATGGACCCACGTTCTTGTGGACTAACGTATGTTTGCAGGGAATAATCACATTGGTTAATCACAATAATGGCCCAGATGTCTCAGCCTCGAAGATGTATGATGACATACGGTGCAAAGGATGTTCGAGAAGAGACTAAAGACTCTATTAGGCGAATGTAAGCTTGGTGCTCAGAGACATTCGTTGTAGAGTGTATTAGGGCTTTGTTTTTTCCATACTATCAAGAGGTTCCAAGGCATGCATATTGAGATAGTTCAAATGAGATCATTTGATATGCACAAGTGGCTTAATCTCATTCAAGAGTAAGATATAAGTGGTCCCACTGGATAGGTTTTAAGTTAAGAATCTCATGTAAGTTGAATTGGTAAAATCAAACTTAAAATGGGCATGAAAAACGCATCAGAGCATGCACCGAATGGTATAGGTGATACTCGACGGATCGTCTGAGTGGTCACCATATGATCTGATGTGCCTTTGTGGCACCCGACGGACATCTGGTGAGACCTAGTCGTTGGCTGCAACCAAGTGGCCATCACATTGATGTGCACCGTATGATCCGATGTTGACTTAGTGATACCCCGATGGATCATCTGATGAAGCCCAAGTTGAATTGGTGACAAGTTGGCTAGTTAACTGGACTGCAAAGTATGATTCGGTGGAGAGTGAATGACTCCCAACAGATCATCCTAAGCTTGACTTTGTGACAAGTTAGCTAAGTCTCGATATTGTGCCATATGATCCAGTGGAGGCTTTCTGACTCCTGACGTACCATCCGTTGAGGAAGATTCTAGTATGTCCATTTCTAACCGTTAGAAAAAATAGTGTAGCACAACATCACCATATGATCTGGTGAAGGCAAAGGAGGCCAACGGATCATCCGATGGTGTCCACACGTCTGCTAGCTTTTCCCAACGGCTAGTAGCCCTTAACCCTCTATATAAGTCATACCCTTGGCTCATTTATTTGTAGCTGCTATTCCACTTCCATCCCATTGTTGCTAATACTTATAGAGATGATAGTGAAGCTACTGGAGAGCCATCCAAACCAAGAAATGAGAATTGAGAGTTTGCCTTGAGTGCTATCAGTGTTCTTGGTTGAATTTCTTTGAGTTGGAGCTATAAGGAAAATGGCACCCGACATGGGCCATTAAGTGATTTTGGTGTTTGATGAACAACATGACCGTTTGGACTAATGATGTTTGCTAGTATATAAGGTATAGTTCGAATGGATGCGATGTTAGCTTGGACTTAGGCAACGTGGAGATCGAGATGATCGACACCTCAAGCAAGACATTAGAGGCAGTCCACAGAGTTACTCGACTAGTGGAGCTTGGCCCTTGTGAGGGCATCCTTGTGAGGGGCTCCAACGAGGACTAAGGAGAAGTGCGAGCTTCTCGATACCTTGGGAAATATGGCTATTGTCGAACATGAGTTTGCATTCTCTACCCTTTAGCTTTCGCACGTATATTGTGTTTTTAGGTTGTGTTCTTACGATTCTAGTTTAGCTTGCTAGGCTAGTTAATAGGGTTGCATAACTCTTTTTGTGGTAGAGATAGCAACACTTAGCAAAATCTAGTTGCACTTTTAGATAGAATCTTGTATAGGTTTTCATAAGTAGTTTTTAGAGGCCAAGTTTAGTTTTAAGCTGCCTAATTCACAACCCTTGGGCATCACAGTCCCTTCGGAAGCTGAAGACTTGTTACTATTAGTTTGAAGGTCGCCTGTGCCCACGATTTCCCTCGCCGCCGAGGCTGCACCCGCCTGCGCTAGGGCTGAGCTCGTTGCACCCTCGCCATTCTCCTTTGATGCCGAACTCATGCACAAACGGAAGAAGATGTCATCGAGAGGGGATGACTGTGTACCTCTATTTTTTGGGATGGATGTGTGCCCGAATGTAGAGGAATATTTCTCTCTAGGGACGACTCCGTCCCTGATGTCTCTCAACCAAACACCGGGACGAAGTGGGATATCCTTGTCCTGCTCCAGAACTAAACACTACCTAAATGGAGATAAGATTAGAGATTGAAGAGGCTTTTGAAGTTGCTCTATAGAGTCTCATACATAGGATTACAACCTTGAACGATATATATGAAGTTGTACATGCATGCATAAGAAGGGAAAAAAAACTCTACCCTGTGAGATATATGGTAGAGATTGGAGGTGGTGGGGAGGGCGGGGAGCGGGGTGGAAGTGGCGGTGGTGAGAGGCAAGCAGTGAGATTGGCGGTGGCCAGCCAGTGCGGCAGTAAATACGAGAATGGTTGCTCCTCCTGTGCTTTAGCATAAAAGCTACACAAGCACAAGCACGGATACCAAATAAGGTTTGTAAGGATTACACCAGCTAGCCTCGCCCGCGCGCGCTTCACCTAATCCATTCGTCACCTGTAAGCACCCCATATATCGATCAGTAATTCCCCTTTGTTTTGTTTTGTTTTACTCCTACTATACCGAATAGCATTAATTATCGTCCAATTTAGCGTTGGGTCAATCGGATCGACCAACATATATTGCTATAAGTTTGTAGCCATAAGTTTGTTGATCACACACCACACACAATTGGAAAGTCTTAATCCTCGACTTGAACACCAATATGTTGCTATACTGTTTTTGTTAAGATAAGTATCCATCCATACCTGGTGGGCTGTGGTTTCCAATAAATTAAATTAAACAACATGACGCTTTTATACGATGATGCATGATGCGCCTCCTTGTGTAGCTGGGCCTTAAGTGAATCAAATCGAATTGATCATGGATTAATTCTCAAGATAATTAACTTGCAAAGAAGACTAGGGTTAACGGAAGAACTGCCAATGGCACGGAGGGAAAGCGGTGTAATTTGTAGTGGCACTGAGATAATTAACTTGCAAAGAAGGCCAGTGGCACTGAGGGAACCCCGTTAAGCCCATCTCCAAACATGTTACAAAAACTTAGGTGAGTTATACCAAAGCAACCTTGTGTCGTTTGCCATGTAGACTTAGCTAATACTCTCTCCATTCCAAATTACAAAATGTTTTGGCTTTTCCAGATACATACTCTCTGCGTCCTATAAAAAAAATGCCATTCTCACTTTCCGAAATTCAACAGTTTTAACCAAATATATTTAATAGAATATTATATATATTCAATAGAACATTAATATTTTTGGTACATAGTTAGTATCATTAGCTTGACAGATCATCGAATATATTTTCATAATAAACATGGAGATACAAATGTTGCTAGTATTTTCTATAAACCTAGTGAAACATAAGAAAATTTGACCAGCACGAATCTCATAGCGGACTCTTTTTATGGGACAGAGAGAGTAGTTTTTGCTATGCACTTAGATATACACTATGTCTAGATACATAATAAAAACAACCTGCTCCCTCTGTCCCTAAATAAATAGATTTCTAGCACGCTTAGGACAGACTAGTATGACAGATAAAAAGGACCATGCTACCATTCATTAATTGGAGTAGGTGCACACTTATCGGTGATTATTCTAGCTGCACGGTAATTATCTTATCGGTGATTATTCTAGCTGCACGGTAATTATAGCATTTACTGCACCCGTCCAATTGCAAAAACTCAAGTCTGGATTGAGGAATTTAGGAGCGGTAATAAATATGAGAGATCATGCCATTCGCCCGTAATGCTTGCTCAAGGAGTAATCTTCTTAGACTCGCACTACTACAGAATCGATTTTTAGGGGCGGCTCGTAACCATTTGTAGGGGCGGTTTGGCCAGCCGCCCCTACCGAACCGTCCCTACAAATCATGCATTTGTAGGGGCGGTTTCCAGGCCGCCCCTACAAATCGATTTGTAGGGGCGGCTCGTATTACCAGCCGCTCCTATAAACAGATATTTGTAGGGGCGGTTCTAGATCCTACAGTATGTTTTTTCGCCAAAAAAATTTAAATTTACAATTCAAAATCGCGTTGCCGAACGTCCCGCGACCAACGTTCCGAACCGCGTTCGCGTTGCCGAACGCCCCGCGACCAACGTTCCGAACCGCGTTCGCGTTGCCGAACGCCCCGTGACCGCGACTACAAGCACAAGAGTATTCTATAAACTACAATTACAAGTCCAATTCATAAGAATATATACAACCCATTATTAAATATACAAATTCCATACACATTCTTATCAACGTCCTAGAGCTAGCCTTTCAGTCTCACGAAGGTGTTGGTACTGAGGATTTGTACCTAACTCAGACTCTCGGTCATGGTAGGCGCCTCTGACGTGTACAATCTGGTCCAATATGAAGTTGCAAAGGTCGTCGACGAGCTCTAAGAGTTGGTCATCCTTGTATAGGTCTCTTTTCATTCATTTCTCTTCTCTCCACTACAAGAGAACAAGTTTCGGTTTAGTATTTGATACCATGTACGAAGTTTTTATACTACGGGCGAAGAGGTTCGAATTTACCCTTAAGGGGTGTCTCCTGTAGGCACCGGTGTTACTCATCATAGAACATATATAGTATCCACAATGTACACTCCCAGGCCTCTGCTTGGGGCATAGTGTGTTTTGCATATGAAAATGTTAAGTAATGCTTTTGACAGCCATGTAACGGAGTATTGAAGAAGTAACTTACACTTACCGCACATAGTGTTTTTATAGCCAGCTTTTCCTTCCTTGCTGGATCATGCCTTCCATGATGATTAGTGACATAGAACCTAAATGCCATGTTCGAATTGTTTTAGCAAATACAACCTGTTAGTATCCAAAAGTGAACGTTACAAGTATGTATACAAACATATAAGCTAATGAGGATTGTCGATATATATATATACGTCTTGATAATCGATATAAAGTCTTTGTATGTCACTGTGTCCCTATCTAATGAATCAAAGACCCATGCCATGCTCCTTCCAACATCGATGGCTATACAAATCCAGTGGTTGCTGCATGGATTTAATCATAGAACTAGATAAGCTCTTTTGCATCGAATAAAATATATCGAACAAAGCTTTAAGTATAGAGTTGAACTTACTCGAAGTTGTATGGTAGCCATATAGTAGAGTGTTGTTGAAGATTTTTGAAAGCCATGGCAATGTATGCCGCAATCTTAAGGGACTCTTCCCTTAGTTTCGCCGTACGGATGTGCTCTTTCTCCCGAAGAGTCTTTGCAGCAGCTAGCTCTTTGGCATCCAGTGTCCACCGTTTAGGGTAATTAAAATTTGTTTGGGCTATAGCTTGAGGGTCTACATACCCGGCTTTCACACTTAGCATTTGTTTGACAATGTGCACTTGTATTCTACAAATCACGGCGTGGGTTAGTTACAACAAAATTCAAAGATTACATTCATATCATATCGGGAGGACAAGGACTTACAGGCACCACATGTAAATTAGATTCATCTCCATTTCTCCTAGGTGAAAGCATGTGTGCATGTCATTGAAGTCAAAGATAATTTCCCGGCTGAGCTTCCAAATGTGCTGGTGGGAAAGCATGCTTGTATGATATCTATGCTCGTTGGGAGAACACGCAAGTACCAATCATGGAACCTTCTCATTCCAAGTGGTAGGCGTTGGATGTCCCAGTTTGGTAGGAAGGGCTTGCCTCTTTCATATGTTTTTGGGCAATCCTTTGATCATTCGATGGCATCAACATTTGGATACTGCTTTGCAATTTGGTGGAGTTTGCTAGTGATGGCCTCCTCAGAACCCCGTGATGGGACTTTTTTTAACTTGGTTCTCAAACTTGAACTGGTCATGGGAATACCACTTGGACACCGACGAGACGTCTTTGATCGGAGCATAAACTGGCCTTATGTTGATTGGAATCTTCTTTCGGAGTTCCCATTTAGGCACGTCCTCATCTTCTTGTGCATCACCTTCTTCAGGAGGCACTCGTTGTTCATGTATCGGTTGTGCTTGTTGAGAAGACTGTGGCATCTCATCATGCACTTGCTCGGTACGAGCTGGAGAAGGTTGTGGCATCTCATCAGGCACATGCTCGCTAGGAGGCAGGGAAGAATGTGGCATCTCAGGAATGTGGGGGTCACGAGACAGTAAAAATATCTCCCCGACCTCAACAACTCGCTCCAAATTTGGGAGAGGGGGAGGCGGCGAAGAAGCAGTCAATATAATGTCCCGTTTGTGCCAGAGGATGAACTGCCCCATAACGTCTCCGAGTAACACCAGCCCATCGGGAGTTGCGTAGTCTATCCTCCACTGCATGAACTCAGGCTTCATTATATGCACCTCGACCCTAGTGTAGTCTGGTGGTATCTTATTATTGTGGTGTAAGCCACCGGGAGGATGTGCCACACCCATTGCCACCTCCATCACAGTGTTCTACCGACCGTTGAGAAACACCAAGGTGCAACTAGTTGGTTCTCGTATGTGATCGACTAGGGTTGTGGCTACAGTGAAACCTTGGCTGCTAGGAACTTTCAGAGGGCTACCAACTAATGCTAGTTCTCCCGACAGCGTCACTAATATCCGTGGCTCCATAGACAGTCCTTGCTCCTCCAGCACCTTCGCAAATAGAGCCTTCACTTGGAGCTCAAGACTAGTCTCTCGGTCTCAGCCATGTTTCTTGTACATGTGCCTGTCCTCTTCGAATCCTTGCTTCCAGGTTGTCCTTTTCCCTAGCCCCCTGGTGCGGCCTATGTGCTCCTTATTTCCCAAGCCAAGGCTAAGCTCGTCCCTCTCTCTGGAAGGGTTGAATGAGCCCTTCTTCTTGTCTTCAGCATATTTCAATATCCTTGATACTGCCTTTTGGGTCTCCGGCTTATCAAACTTAAGATTACTGCCGGATGATTCTATACTCCTTGCATATATCCAGTTCCTTGAGCGTACCTTCAAATTCATCACATCGATATTCCCAGCAGCTGTGGCCTCTTCGTCCATCTTCCTAAACTGTTCTTCCTTAGCATAGTAGCCACTAGGGCCTAGATGATGGTGGTGTTTGTTCCTCTTTGCCAGCTCGGTGTTACGGGCATTGAGCTCCAATGCCTCAGGTGAAGTCTTCTGAGTCACAAGCTCCTCCCATTGACTAGGAGTTATTTTGTCGAACTCGTTGAAGGGAGTTAACCCCTTTTGGATATACTTCGTGTTGAGCTCCGACCTCCAATGTCGAAATGACTCTGCCATCATCCTGATAGCATTTTTTTACCAATTCATGCTTACCCTTCGAAAATCTAAAATTGAGCTTCAGCTGCCTATCCCATAGTGCATTTTTTGTGTTCTCTCGTACCTCTTTCCAGTTAGGGATTGCTGGGTTTAATTTATCTCTTACTAGGGCCCCGATCGCATTATGGAATCGTCCTCTTAATTCCTTTGGCTCAAGGATCTCCCCTGCTGGCCCGACCTTTGTTATCACATAGCATGCCTTATCTAGATATAGATTTCCTTTTCTATCCCCTCGTTTCCTCTTAGGCTTGGTAGTCGTGGTTGTGTCTTGAGATTGTGGAGCAGAGGCATCGTGATCCGTCTCTATGGCTATTGCCTCTGCTCTCCTTTCCTCTATTCCATCTTGTCCAGCGAGATGTCATGGACGTCGACATCATCTTTTTTGAGTTTTAGGAGGGACCTGTATATATGACAGGTCAAAGTGTTAGCAGAGGTAACACAGCCAAAGCTTTAGCAAAATTTACAAGCTAAGGCTTTTTCCCTACCTCCTCGTTCGGGTCAAAATCCTTGTCCAAATCTTCCTCCGTTGGCCTCCTTCTAGCTTCACATGGGAAAGGATCCTCGGGACTTTCATATCCCTCTTCTGAGTCATTATCATCATCCTCTTCTTCTTCGCCTTTAGCAGCCTCTCCTGCTCTTCCGTCTACTCCCCCTTCCTCCTCGTCACACTGCTCCTGAGTAAGCATCACTTCTAGATCCTTTTCTAACTCGTTATCAAACTGCTCCTGAGCTAGCTGGTCCTCTAGTGCTTGCTCCTCATAGGTTGGGTGCTCATCATGCTCGGGGCATCGGGCTGCACTGTCTGGTGTCCGTGACATTATTTCACGCTTTGTTCTAATAGATGCAAGAAAGTGTACTTTAGGTACGTGAGAAGGTATAAGAAATCAAAAAGGGCTATAAACCAAAGTAGTCCTATAAAACAACAATATATAAAAAAGAGTAGTAGCAGTGGTAGAGGCCTCAGAAACATGTCAATCATCATCTGATCTTGAACTTAGAGTATCAAGGCATCATAACAGAGAAGAGAGGAGAAGGTAATGTAGGGGCGGCTACTAATGATGCTAAGTTCCTCATAAGTTCTTGATCATCAGCTCATATTCCATATAATGTATGGACTTGGACAATTTCATCATTGGCAAAAAAAAGAGAGGAGAGGAGAGGGGAGATTTGGCAAAAAAACCAACAGCTGCTTAGCAAACATAGTGCAGCAGCTGATGGCAAAAGACAGGACAACAAGTCCTGGGCGAGTCCTAGGAGATTTGGCAAAAAAAGAAACAGTAGCCAACAGTTAGTAGCTAGAAGTAGCAAGTAGTAGTAGCAAGTAGAAAGTAGTTGAGTAGAGTAAGTGTAGCAGTAGAGTGGTAGTAGTAGAGTAAGAGTAGTAGGAGTAGTAAGAGGAGTAGGAGGAGGAGGAGGAGGAGTAGGAGTAGTGGTGGTAGTAGTAGTAGTAGCAGCAGCAGCAGCCACTACACACCAGCAGTATATAAGCAAAAAAACAGAGAAGGAGTGATAGTAGTAGAGTAAGAGTAGCAGCCACTTAGGAGTAGCAAGTAGTAGTAGTAAGTAGAAAGTAGTTGAGTAGAGTAAGTGTAGCAGTAGAGTGGTAGTAGTAGAGTAAGAGCAGCAACCACTTAGGAGTAGCAATTAGTAAGAGGAGTAGTAGTAAGAGGAGTAGTAGTAGGAGTAGTAAGAGTAGTAGTAGTAGTAGTAGTAGTAGTAGTAGTTGTTGTTGTTGTTGTAGCAGCAGCAGCAGCAGCCAGTACACACCAGCAGTATATAAGCAAAAAAACAGAGAAGGAGTGGTAGTAGTAGAGTAAGAGCAGCAACCACTTAGAAGTAGCAAGTAGTAGTAGTAAGTAGAAAGTAGTAGAGTAGAGTAAGTGTAGCAGTAGAGTGGTAGCAGTAGAGTAAGAGCAGCAACCAATTAGGAGTAGCAATTAGTAAGAGTAGTAGGAGTAGTAAGAGGAGTAGGAGGAGGAGGAGGAGGAGGAGTAGTGGTAGTAGTCGTAGTAGTAGTAGTAGTAGTAGTCCGTCGTAGTCGTTCGCGTCGTCGTCTCGTAGTCTCGTCGTCGTCGTCTTCGTCGTCGTCGTCGTCGTCGTCGTCGTCGCGTCGTCGTACTTCGTCGTCGTATCGTCGTCGTCGTCGTCGTCGTCTTCGTCGTCGTCGTCGTCGTCGTCGTCGTCGTCTCGTCGTCGTCGTCTCGTCGTCGTCGTCGTCGTCGTCGTCGTCGTCGTCGTCGTCGTCGTCGTCGTCTCGTCGTCCGTCGTAGTCGTCGTCGTCGTCGTCGTCTTCGTCGTCGTCGTCGTCGTCGTCGTCGTCGTCTCGTCGTCGTCGTCGTCGTCGTCGTCGTCGTCGTCGTCGTCGTCGTCTCGTCGTCTCGTCTCGTCGTCGTCGTCGTCGTCGTCGTCTTCGTCGTCTCGTCGTCGTCGTCGTCGTCGTCGTCGTCGTCGTCGTCTAGTAGTAGTAGTCGTAGTAGATCGTCAGCACAGCCCACTACACACCAGCAGTATATAAGCAAAAAAATAGAGGAGTGGTAGTAGTAGAGTAAGAGCAGCAGCCACTTAGGAGTAGCAAGCAGTAGTAGTAAGTAGAAAGTAGTAGAGTAGAGTAAGTGTAGCAGTAGAGTGGTAGTAGTAGAGTAAGAGCAGCAACCACTTAGGAGTAGCAATTAGTAAGAGGAGTAGTAGGAGTAGTAAGAGGAGTAGTAGTAGGAGTAGTAAGAGGAGGAGGAGTAGGAGTAGTAAGAGGAGTAGTAGGAGGAGTAGGAGTAGTGGTGGTGGTAGTAGTAGTAGCAGCAGTAGCCACTACACACCAGCAGTATATAAGCAAAAAAACAGAGAAGGAGTGGTAGTAGTAGAGTAAGAGCAGCAACCACTTAGGAGTAGCAAGTAGTAGTAGTAAGTAGAAAGTAGTAGAGTAGAGTAAGTGTAGCAGTAGAGTGGTAGTAGTAGAGTAAGAGCAGCAACCACTTAGGAGTAGCAATTAGTAAGAGGAGTAGTAGTAAGAGGAGTAGTAGTAGGAGTAGTAAGAGGAGTAGTAAGAGGAGGAGGAGTAGTAGTAGTAGTAGTAGTAGCAGCAGCAGTAGCAGCAGCCACTAGACACCAGCAGTATATAAGCAAAAAAATAGAGGAGTGGTAGTAGTAGAGTAAGAGCAGCAGCCACTTAGGAGTAGCAAGTAGTAGTAGTAAGTAGAAAGTAGTAGAGTAGAGTAAGTGTAGCAGTAAAGTGGTAGTAGTAGAGTAAGAGCAGCAACCACTTAGGAGTAGCAATTAGTAAGAGGAGTAGTAAGAGGAGTAGTAAGGGGAGTAGTAGGTGTAGTAAGAGGAGTAGGAGGAGGAGGAGTAGGAGTAGGAGTAGTGGTAGTAGTAGTAGTAGCAGCAGCAGCCACTACACACCAGCAGTATATAACCAATAAAACGTTTAGTGGGAACAATCAATAAGTAAACCTAGTCCAAATATATGTGAACAGGTATCTGGAGTTTGCATCTAGTAGTTTATTTAGTCTCAGGACTGAAAACATTCAACGTGTGCCAATTGTAAAACATCACATGCTTCTAGTTAATCTTGTCCAATAAAGTCAGGAAGTGCACAGCTAAAAAACAGCCAGTGTACGTGCAATCTTTAGTTTATATAGTTGAGATATCCAACTTATCACAAAAATCTGACCACAGTAAAGCTTCACGACCACTGATAGAGAAACACAGGTGCCAGCTCAAGTTCACTAGTAGAAGTACCAAGTTCCCTCCCAATTTCCATATATTATTTGATAACCAACATATTTGTTTATTTATATTTGCTCTCAAATCAGCGGGTTGCTGCATGAGGCAGCCTTCCAACGCTTGTTGGTGATCTCAAATCCTAGATGAACTTGACAGTCCTCCTTAGCAAATTATAGGGTTTTTAGATCAAAGATTAAATGCCTAGAAAGACAGCAATATAATCGAGTACTAGGTTACTGAAGTTTTAGAACAGTACACAAATATTAAAAGTAACACAGGTTATATGCTCACAGGTTTAACTAACTGATCAACAAGTAATCAGTTCAAAAGTAGAGATAAAAATACAAGGCAGGTAATATGACAATGCTAAAAATAATCAACACTACCCTTCACTGTCACGTTGTCTCACTACACCGCATTGTAACACAGTACCAGCAAATTGCACAAATGTAAATATCTGAACTGAAAACTGAGAGGGGCAACGGGTAACTCACAGCACGTAGATTGCACCAACCCGAGAAGCAAAGGTACACTGCGCAGCAGGGAGCCTAGGAACCAGGCCACAGTTGATAGCACCAGAACAAAGCAGTACGGCACCACATAGGCGCACGTATAGCAACGACACACCACCGGTCAGAACCAGCAACACAACACCACAGCACCACCACTACCAGTACCAAGTCATCGTCGGCCGCCGATGGAGGTGCGCGGAGGCCGCCCGCCGGTCGAGTTGCGTGGAGGCTGCCCGTCGGTGGAAACCCTAGGGAGGCACGTGGGAGCGGGGAGGAGCAGGCACACGCGGAAACCCTAGGGCGAGGAGGAGCAGGCGGGAGGGGGTGCGGGTGCGCGGAGGCCGCCCACCGGTGGAAACCCTAGGGAGGCTCGTGGGTGCGGGGAGGAGCAGGCGCGTGTAGAAACCCTAGGGTGGGGAGGAGCAGGCGGGAGGGGGCGTGGGTGCGGGGAGGGGCAGGCGCACGGGTGCGGGGAGGGGTGCGGGTTCGGGAGGCGGCGTTGGTGGAAACCCTGACGGCGTCGGAGGAGAAGACCAACAACAGCAGGCGCGCGGCGTCGGAGGAGAAGAGGCGGCGTCGGTGCGCCTTTTCTTTTATAGTTGAGATGATTTGTAGGGGTGGTTCCTGATCCAGCTGCCCCTACAAATACATTTGTAGGGGCGGTTCCTGATCCAGCCGCCCCTACAAATGCATTTCTAGGGACGGTTCCTGATCCAACCGCCCCTACAAATATTTTTTTATTTTTTTAAATTATTAATTCTGTATTATAAAAACAATTATGTATATATAAAACAATTGTGACCAAAATAAAAGTACTATAAAAACAATTGTGTATATGCACAAATATAATATTTTGTATTATTCTATATATGAAGAAATATATATATAAACAATTGTAGTCAAAACAATATAGAAAACAAAAAAACAAAAATTAAAAATTTGAATTTTAAAACTTCGACTACAATTTTATGACATTATATGAAATAAAATGAAAATGTTGTAAACATAAAAGTTGTGTAACTCATCAACATATACAACTTTTATTTTGGGCATCTTGTCATGTGACTTTGTTTAAATGATTCAAATTTTGAAATTTAAACAATTTCAACTTGAAACAATATTTTGAAAGAGTAAATGATTTCAGATGAAAAACTCATGAATACCAAAGTTGTAGAACTCATCAATATGTACAACTTTTATTTTAATCATATTTTCATTTGACCAAATTTCAACAGTTAAAATTTTGAATTTCACTAAATGGCAACTTCAAACAAGATTTTGAAATCTTAAATGATTTCAACAATAAAAGTCGTGAACAAAAAAGTTGTTGAACTCCTCACTATCTACAACTTTTATTTTGGTCACTTCTTCTTGTGACAAAGTATTAGTAAACATTGTTCATAAATTCACATATGACTCATATTTTCATGAACTATACGACAAACATGTTGATTTGTGAACAATTATTACTATCACTTTGTCAGATGAAGAAATGATCAAAATAAAAGTTATAGATCTTGATGAGTTATACAACTTTGGTATTCATCACTTTTTCAGCTGAAAATCGTTTAATTGTTGAAAATTTCGTTCGAACTCGTCATTTTTTTAAATTTGAAAATTTGAAGTGCTCAAACTTTGACAAATGAAATTTTGTAGTAATAGAGTGGATGTTCAAATAGAGTCATCTGGATGTTGCAAAGGGTAGTATCACACACATGCATAAAATATAGTCTCACACACATACAAAAATATATATTCTTACACACGTACATAAATATATAGTCTCACACGCATGCATAAATGAAGTCTTACAAACACACACTTACACAAACACTCCACGTTCAACAACTAGCTAGCCCGCTGTAACGACTTTCCCTTTGACACCTTTTTGTTCCCATGGCATTATGTCTTTGGGGAGGTTCTTTTCCACAATACTGATCTTCTTAGGAAAGTCTGTGAATAGCGGCATCTCATCGTAGTTATTGTAAGCTTCAACATCGTCCACGCCATCAACTCCAATAATGTGTTGTTTTCCGGAGGCAACCACGTGCTTTGTCTTTTTCTTTGGGGGGGAGGTTACTTTGTGGGTCAGATATATAGAAAACTTGTGCGACACGTGAAGCGAGCACCCAAGGGTCATCTTGGTAGCCTAGATTCTCGAGGTCTAGGACTCTCAATCCGATCTTGTTCAGTTGGTGTTATTTGATCCAGCGGCATCAAAATAGGGCCACCGTTATATCCCTTCCATAGTCAAGTTTCCATATCTCTTCAATGATGTCAAAGTAATGGATCTTTCGCCCTAATCCATCGAGAGCCTCTATTCGAACGCCACTGTTTTGGTTCACATATTTACTATCCTTTGCGTGGGTATAGTACGTATACCCATTGATGTCATAAGCATTCCAAGATGTCACTTGTCTCAATGGCCCCTCCGCCAACCTACTGATGGTAATAGAGTCCATGGTTTCTCCAAGCGGTATGTTTTGGTCCTTCAACCATGTAGTTAGTCGTTGTTTGTATTGTTTCATGACCCA
The DNA here is from genome assembly GCF_019320115.1 of Miscanthus floridulus. Taxonomy (NCBI): domain Eukaryota; kingdom Viridiplantae; phylum Streptophyta; class Magnoliopsida; order Poales; family Poaceae; genus Miscanthus; species Miscanthus floridulus. Next base: position 10,575,143 of record NC_089592.1, read on the forward strand.
ATCATCCGAATGGCCACTTCTCTCTGCCATAATGATAGCCAAGTGTTCATCAATGTACGGTTGCATCAGTTGTGTACTCTACAAGACACTATAATGCGCCCGACTCACCTTTTTGTAATCATGGTCGATGAACACTTTTCTACCACTGGTGCCCTTCCCAGCCAGCCTACCCTTGTGACGAGAATTGGGTTTACCAATTCCTTTCTATACTTTTAGGTACTCTTGACAGCACTCGATGACTTCTTCAATACTATAACCCTCTATCATGGAGCCCTCTGGGTATGCTCGATTTTGCACATATTGACTTAGAACCGACATGAACCGCTCGTAGAACCACATTTTATGCAAGTAGCAAGGGCCTAGCGCCTGTATTTGATGAACCATGTGAATCATGAGATGCGGCATTATATCAAAAAAGCAGGAGGTAAACATATCTCCAGTTGGTTTTGTGTCTCCACCACAAATTCATGTAGGTAACTCAGCTCTTGCTTGCCAATCGTCTTCTGTGAGATCTTCGAAAAGAAGTAGCACATGCAGGTGATGGCCTTTTTCAAGAACTCTGGCTTTATAGCCCTGATTGCAATAGGTAGAAACACTGTCAGCATCACATGACAATCGTGAGCCTTGCAGTGTGTTATTGACAAGTCCTTCATCGACACTAGCTTCTTCACATTTGCTGAAAACTCAGTCGGGACTTTGATCCCCCTCAGGAAAGTGCATACAGCTCTTTTCTCGTCTGGTGTTAGGTTGAAGCACACCGCGGGCAGAGTGTATTTTCCATTAGCCTCAGGTATCGGGTGAAGTTGTGGCATCATGTTTAGCCGCACCATGTCTTTCCATGCTTTTAGACCATCCTTTGACTTGCCTGTGTCCATCAAGGTAGCAATGAGACTCTCAAAGACATTCTTCTGCACATGCATAGCATCAATGGCATGGGGGACCTCCAAGTCTGGCCAATAAGGCAGATACTAAAAGAAGATCGATTGTTTCTTGAAAGGTACGCCTTCGATAGGAGGTGTGCTTCTATCTCTATTCGTCCCATCTGGATTCTTCTTTCCATAGACGACGCGTATGTTTTTCACCATTCTATACACGTGTTCTCCGTTATGACGTCTCTCCGGAGGGGGTTCAATCTCCGGGGCGTTGTCATAAAATCTAAAGAACAATTTGTTGCGGTACTTGTGACTTGTCTTTAAGAAGCGTCGGTTCCTTAGGTAAACTATCTTCTTGGATGCATCCAGGTACACCCATGTAGTACCATCCAAGCAAACCAAGCATCTCATCTTCCCTTTGATCTGTCTAGACAAAGCAAACAGCGTGAGGTAATCATTGGTAGTAACAAATATTATTGCTCTACATATGAAGTCCTCCTTTTGGAACGCATCGTACATCTGCTCCCCATGCCTCCATAGTCTCTCCATTTCTTGCATCAAAGGCTCGAGGAACACGTCTATATCAATGCCTGGTTGTTTAGGGCCAGAAATAAGAATAGTAAGGAGAAGGTACTTTCTCTTCTGACACAACCATGTTGGGATGTTGTACATGGTCAAGATCACTGGCTATGTGATGTGGTCGCTCATCCTCTCATTGAAGGGATTCATTCCATCGGTGCTCAAGCCAAACCGTACATTTCTTAGGTCATCGCTGAATTCTTTGTGCTTCTCATCAAACCTGTGCCACTGACTACAATCAGCCGGGCGTGCAATCTTATCATCATTCACCTTGCGCTCATCATCCCACCATGTCATGAGTGTGGCTTCTTTAGGGTTTAGGAAGATACGTCTCAAGCGGTCGATCACTGGCAGATACCACATTACCAAGGCAGGAATTCTTCTCTACTTTGCATCGTTGCCTAATGGAGTGTTCTCTAGGGGCTGAGATTCTTGTACCACCTTTTTTGTACCCTTCTTATTCCTCTTTTTCCCCGTGGAGGGTTCGTCCCCACCGTAAAGGTCATTGTTCTTGTACCGGCTGGCCCCATGCCAGGAATATTTATCCAGTGACTTGAACGTTTCGCCACGAAAAGTATACAGTGGTTGGGGCATGCATGGATTTTTTCAACCCCCATTGTCAATGGATTATGACCTTCTTCACTTGGTATGTGTTGGCGGGAACTGAGTTTGGTTGTGGCAGCACCCATGACAGGAGATGCAATAGATCATTGAAGCTACAGTCTGACCAGCCGTACTTAGCCTTCAGGATGAACAGCTCAAGCACAAAACGTAGCAATGTCCAATGTGTCGGACAACCCTTTTCAACACCATACACAGTCTCCTTCGATGCTTTTGTCACCCTTTCCAAATTTTCTAGACCTTTCGGACTATTTAGTAAAATCTCTGGTCCAAGGGCTCGAATCATGTCCTCCAAATCATCTTCATCCCCGACACGTGCTCCACCATCATTACTGGCACCATCTTCGTCGTTACCATCCCAACCACCAGCATCATCACCTTGTTCATTGACAAACTCAAAATCCATTCGTGCATCAAGCTCTGCTGAATATTGAGACATGGATTCTATGGTTTCGTCGTCGTATTCCTCCTCATCCTCGTCGTTAACAATAACCGTTTCACCATGATGAATCCACACTGTGTAGTCCTCAACAAATCCTCGCATAATCAAATATGATCTGATGATAGTCACATCTGTCCATGCCATACGGTTTTTGCAATCTTTACAGGGGCAAATAATTGTATCTTTATTCTCTTTCAATGTCGTTGCATGATTCTTTGCGGCTTCAATAAATTTATCCACCTCTTCACGGAAACCTGCCTTGAACCTTAACGAACCATACATCCAAGAGTTCCTGTACTTCATTTTTTACAACAACAACAAAACAAACATTAAAGGACTACTTATTCAGATATATATAAAAATGAATCAAATTAATAATTACTTGAGAATAATTGTATATACTTCAGATATATATGAATATAAATCTAATATAATTACATGAAGCATACAAACACACCATGATAGAGAAAAATTAATTAATGGGCCATTTATCCATAAATAATTAAAATACATATTTATTAATTACAATAAACAATTTCAAAGACAACAATTAGCAATAATTATACTTTATCCAATATCTTTCATACAAACCCTAGTCCAATTTTATCAAACATAAATTTACAAAAACGAAATTAATAAAAAAGTCAAACCCTAGATCTAGATCCACATGCACATGAAACATCCATAAAACTAACTAATTGTTCACTAAAATCAAGAAACATGTGTATGATCTTGTTCCCATCCCTAATTTATTCTAGTACATTTAAAACTTGGGTCTAATTTGCTTCATAAGTAGCTCGAGCACCATAGAAGAGAGAGAAAAATAAAACTCTAATTACTCACTAACCAACCATTAAAACTACAAAAAAAAATGTGGAATAGCATTTTCTTACCTTCTACAACCTCTCCACCAAAGGATTTGAGACCAAAACCTTCCCCCCTTAGTAGAGCAATTTTTGGGAGGTGCCCAAGGCCTCTCTACCTTTGTTTCATAGGTTGGAGTGAGTGACCCGAGGAGGAAGAAGGTGATGCAGCTGTTTTATATGTGGGTCATTTGTAGGGGCGGCTGGTGATTGAGCCGCCCCTACAAATCGGAGCTATGTATACGGAGGCATTTGTAGGGGCGGCTCAATCACCAGTCGCCCCTACAAATAGCAACTCTAGGGGCGGCTGGTGATTGAGCCGCCCCTACAAATCAGACCCCATTTGTAGGGGCGGCTGGGCGGCTGGTGTCTGGGCACCCGAGCACACCACTGTATGGGCGGCTCCATCGCCAACCGCCCCTACAAAAAAAAAACAAACAATTGCTAAAAATCGTTTTTTACATAGCGTCGTCCACCAATTTTACACATATATATGGGTGTAGATGGGAAAACATTCGTTTTGCAATCACACTTGTTCACCAATTAAAGCTTTTTGCTAGATTTCCACAATCACGTTCGGTATCTGGGAGTAAGTTCCTTGTCGCCGGGGTACGGCTGAGTTGGGATGCCCGGGCATCCCATTCCAGACAAGAACCCACACAAGAGCGCCCCGGCCAAATACCCAACACAGTGCACGGCTGCAGGGTCGACGGCGCAGCACGGCAAGCAGCAGCACCGCACGGTGCTACCGTCGTCGTTGCCGAGCACGCACGCGAGACAGTACTCCACGCCGGCGCACTTGGGGCACTGGTACGACCACGGTGCGGCCTTCCGCCCCGCGGTCGTGGCTGTCTTCCCGCACTTGAGACATGTTCGCCGCGGCCGCGCCTCGCTGTTGCCGCTGTTCCCACCCGGCGCCGACGGAGGGCGCAGGTCAAGCCTGGTGTGCTCGTGCAGGTCCGGCGGCGTGGTCATGCTCCTCGGGAGGTTGCAGCAGCGTGGGTGAGCGCTGAAACCGCACCTGCTGTGGGCGCAGCTGTAGGCGACGGTTGGCGTGCCGAGCGGCTGGGCGCAGAGGCTGCACGAGAGGCCGGCGCGGGTGTCGGCGCCCAGGGTGAGGCGGTGCTGCGGGTGCCCGAAGTGGCGCTTGAGCGTCGTCGGGCGTCGGTAGCAGGCGTCGTGGAGGACGACGGCGCAGCCGAGCTCCGAGCAGCGATAGGCCGCCGCGCCGGTCTCCACGTTCAGATTGCACATCCTGCACGGCGACGGCGGGGAGTCGTTGCGGTCGACGCGATTAAAGCGTGCGCAGTGCTCGGGGTGGGAGGAGTGGCCGTGATCGGATACAGATAGAAAAGCCCCCATTACTGACGACGAAGAGGATGAAGAACCGGCTGATGAGCAACGCTGGCTGTGTTGTGTGGTACGCAGCGAACTAGAGCTAGAGCACGAGCACGACTGCACAAACAATCCACGATATATATACGTGTATGTAAAGTGCGTGTTGCCATGCATGACGCATATGATGACTTGGCACTGCACCGAGATGCCTCTGTGCGAATCGACTCGTATATTGGTGCTCAAACTTTGTACGCAGATAATGGTGCTCGAGCAACTCCTAGAATAATAACGGTCATCCCACAGAAATTAACCGACCATTTTAGTTGGATCATCCTTGGCACCGAGATTGAAGCCCCCAGGACCAAGCGCCGCTAGTCTGCGCACAAACGAATTTGTCACTGTGGATGAACTCGCCCGCCATGGCAATTGCGCAAGTGCCGCACACGCACATGTCGACGTCGTCGGCGGCAGTCTCGCGAAGGGAGAGAATTCCCGTACAGATCGGAAACAAAAGCTCGACAGGTGATTAGTTTCAGAAAACCGGATTAATCTAGTGGCAGCACGTGGAACGACTCACCCAATCATCGAACAACTGTCATCCAGTTCACCAGATGATCCGCACGCACACCCCATACCTGGCGCGCCACTGTCGACGAAATCTAGTCGGCAGTCTACCAAGAGTATGCCTGCGGTAGTAGATGAATCGGTGGAGGTGCGCGTGATGGAAACTAGATGGTGACACAGAACGCAGGGACAACGATTTAGACAGGTTGAGGCCATCAACTTACGTAATACCTACGTCCTCTGTCTTTGGTGGATTGTATTATGAGATGAGAGATATGGGGATCCTAGGCTCGTACTTGGCCATATGGCCCGTCCCGTTGGCCCGACCCACGGCACGATGTTTCAGCCCGGCCCAGGCACGGCACGGCCCGGTGGTTGGTGGGCCTGGGCTGGCCCGGCCCGACCCTTGGGCCATGCCTGGGCCTCACTTTCGGCATGGCGTTCCGGTCTGGCCCGGCCCGACACTTTGCAGGCCCAGAAATGGCTTCACAGTATATATACGTTGAGCATAACTAAAACCCTAACTCTCTTCATCTCCCTCAGGCACCGTGCCCTCCAACCCTCTGTCTCCGTCTCCCTCGGGCGCCGCTCCATCTCTCTCGCTCTCTCTCCCTCCCCCTCAGGCGCAACTCCATCCCTCTAGCTCTCCCTCATCCCGAGCATAACCGAGCGGCCACGGCGGCACAAGAGGCGCGCTGGAGGCCAGGGCTAGCTCGCGCGCATGGAGACCACGGCGACGCAGGGCGGGCTCGCACGGGTCGTGGGCACGTGGATCCGTGCAGCAGCAGCTCCTACACCTTCCTCGGCAGCGGATCCAGCGCCACCACCTCCACATCGGCGGCTGCGCGCATCGTCATCAACTCCGACAGCAAATCAGGCAGGAGCAGCTCCTCCCCCGTGCAGATCCGGTGGGCTCCCTCCTCCCTCCCTCTCCCTCGGTGGATCTAGCGACCTAGTGGAGCTGGCAACCCCGGTGGCGGCCGGCCTCGGGCAGATCCGGCGGGCTCCCTCCCCCCTCTGCCCGTGCGGATCCGACGCATCTGGATCTCGGTGGCGGTCATCTAGATGGGAAACTTTGTGTAGCTTGTTCTAACTTTTATCGTTTTGCAGGCCGCAGGCTTCTTGCTCAGTTGCGGTAGCTGCCGTTGAGGGACCGGAGTGCCCGCGATGGCCGATGGCGACGATCCCCCTATGTAGCGCTGCCTGTGACTCTAGGCCAGTCGGGCCATCGGGCCGGCACGGCACGGCACGAGGCCTTTTAGGGCCGTGCTTGGGCCGTTAGTGCTGCCCGTGGGCCAGCACGGCATGGCCCGATGCACCTGACGGGCCGTGCCAGCCCGATGACCTCCGGGCCGTGCCGAGCACGGGCCCGTGTCGGGCCAGGCTGGGCGGCCCGAATGGCCATCTATACCTAGGCTAAGCCTGGGGTTTGTCTCTGTATCTCGACTAGGGGGCCCCTATCCCTCCTTATATACTCTGGAGAAGTAGGGTTACAAGGAAAGTATCCTAGCGATTACATGGCAAGTGTTCTATTTAGATTACCGTATCCATAGTATCTGATCAGGTCTTCTAGGTGCCTTGCGGTGTACGTCGAGCAGTGTCGTGCACCACAAGTCTTGATGTCATGGGCTAGACCATCCCTGATGGCACGACCCATGTCCCTTGCCATGGGTACCTAGGGTTATACCCCCACACTCACCATGCATGGGTTTAGTTTGAAAAAAAATTTAAGTTTTGATTTTTGGGTTCTTGGAAAACCTGGGTCGTTACAGTACGCCCCCTCATAGAAATCTCATCCTGAGATTTAAAGTCTGACACACCTTTCGAAGAGGTAGGGGTAGAGCATCCGAAATTCTAACTCTTTTCCCAGGTGGCTTCTCGTTCGGTGTGGTTGCTCCACCGAACCTTGCACATAGGTATGGTAATGTTTCTAGTTTCCTTATCAGCTCTGTTAGGTATCTGGATGGAATGCTCCCTATACTCTAGAGTGTCCTGTATATCTAGTGCCTCTATGGGTACCTGCTCATCTGGTAGCTTCAAGCACCTATATAGCTGCGATACGTGGAACACTAGGTGTACTCTTGTCGATTCCTCTTGCAACTCCAACCTGTGGTGCTCCCGTGAGTGGTGTATCCTCCACAAGGTTGAAGGGGATAGGGTTAACATCTCATTCATGACCATAGCCACGGCCTCCGCCGCAGATAGCCGGTGCAGGGAAAGTGGAATGGAGGAGCGGACGCTCAGAATGGCGGCACGACATCTTGTTGCAAACGTCATTTGAGTTGTGGGCTTGTGTTATTAAGCTATTAGCCAATTTAAAATAGTTTTTAACTAACCATACACTCAATCAAAGAAGCAAGAATAACCATAAAAAGCATTAAGATCCAAGCACCCATTACATCAGTTTATTACATTGTGATGTCTCTAGCAGCTGCACTGGAAGACTCGCGAGAATCGCACTACACGCAAGTAGGTTCCAAAAGAGGGACATTCTACTCTACTCCTGAAAGTGAGTCATGTCTCATTACCACGCAGGGCTCATCATCAGCACTACAACTTCTACATTATTGGATCATCCCTAGACCATAGCTGAGATCTCTTTGAGCCATCTGCCCGGATGCTTTTCCTCTTTCTGGTATAGTCTCTTTTTGAGGGCATCGAGGATCATGTCGTTCGCCCGTTCGACCTGATCGTTGGTTCTAGGATGGGCAACAGAGACGTATTTGATGGAGATGCATCGGTCTTCATAGAAGTCCCAAAAATGATAACCAGTGAATGTAGTTCCGAGATTGGTGATAATGCTGTTCGGGAGACCAAATCTATGGATGATATTTTCGAAGAGATCGACTACCTTCTTTGCAGTAGCCAAAACAACCGGCTTGTACTCAATCCACTTGGAGAACTTGTTAATGGCGACGTACAAGTACCAAAAACCGCCTAGCGTGGGCTTGAAAGGCCCCATCATGTCCAGTCCCCAGCATGCAAAAGGCCAAGAAGCTAGGGTGGCCTGCAATTCCTATGCTGGCACGTGTATTTGCTTGGCGAAAAATTGACATCCTTCACAACGTCGGACGAGGTCTTCTGCGTCGGTGATGGTCGTGGGCCTGTAAAAACTAGCTCGAAAAGCTTTGCCGACTAGGTTTCTAGAGGTCGCATGATTGTCACAGGAGCTAGAGTGAATTTCAAGGAGTAGTTTTACTCCCTCTTCTCGGGTGATGCATTTCTACAGTATCCATTCCTTGGCGCTTTTCCTCATCAAGTTCCCGTCTATCAGCACGTAATGCTTGTTGCGACGGATGAGGCGTTCAGTTTTGGTCTTATCGACGGGTACATCGATGTTGGTGAAGTACTTGATGAACTATTCCCTCCAATCTACGATCGACAAAGGTACTGTAAGTACCAGCTGCTCGGCGGGGGGGATTTCTTGAACTTCCTTCTCTTCCTTAATAGACGGCGTAAAGAGATCGTGAACGAAGACCCCAGGTGGAATCACGGTGCGAGAAGAGCCTATCTTAGATAGGTGGTCGGCGAGCTGATTTTGGTCTTGTACCACGTGGTGGTACTCGATACCGTAGAACTTTCCTTCGAGTTTCCTGATCTCGGCGTAGTATGCGTCCATCTTCTCACTGGAGCAGGACCAATCTTTGTTGACTTGGTTGATGACCAACGCGGTGTCTCTATATACCATGAGGCGTTTGACGCCAAGCTCGACGGCTATACGGAGTCCATGGAGACATGCTTCATACTCCGCGGCGTTGTTGGAAGCTAGAAAATGAATTCGGAGGACGTAACGGAGCTTGTCCTTAGTTGGAGTAATGAATAAAATGCCAGCACCAGCACCATTGATGTTGAGGGCGCCGTCAAAATACATCACCTAGTGCTCGAGGCAATCAGCGAGGATGGGCTCTTGGATCTCGGTCCACTCAGCGACGAAGTCAGCCAGCACCTATGACTTAATGGTAGGCCAGCTTCTGAATTCTATAGAATAAGTGCCGAACTCGACTGCCCACTTGATGATGCAGCCATTGGCCTCTTTGTTGCGGAGGATGTCCCCTAGAGGGAACTCAGTGACCACGGCGATCTTGTAGTACTCGAAGTAATGACAGAGCTTGCGTGACGTGACCAGAATGGTGTATAACAACTTCTAAACCTGAGGGTAACGAGTTTTGGATTCATTAAGAACCTCACTGATGAAGTAGACCGGACATTGCACCTTATAGGCGTGCTCGGCCTCCTCGCGCTCGATGACGATAGCTATGCTAACGATGCGAGAAGTGGTGGCGATGTAGATCAATAGGGTTTCATCTGGTTGGGGCGCCATCATGATTGGAGGCTTCATTAGAAACAACTTGAGCTGCTCGAAGGCCGTATCAGCCTCCTCTGACCAAGAAAAGCGCTCGGAGGCCTTGAGTAGTTTGAAGAACAGTAGTCCCTTTTCATCGAGGTGTGATATAAAGCGGTTGAGATCAGCCATGCACCCTGTGAGTTTCTGTATATCCTTTACACAAGTTGGCCATTTCATATTGGTAATGGCGGAGACCTTGTCGGGGTTGGGTTCGATACCGCGGGCGCTGATGATGTAGCCCAAGAGTATGCTGAATGGAACTCCAAAGATGCACTTTGAAGGGTTCAACTTCCATCTGTATCTTTTTAGGTTGGCGAACATTTCTTCGAGGTCGACGATAAGATTGTCGGTGATTTTGGACTTGACGACCACATCATCGATATAAGCTTCGATGTTGCGGCCAATCTGTTGGTCAAGGCACATCTGGATGGCCCTTTGGTAGGTCACCCTGGCGTTTTTTAGTCCGAAAGACATGGTGGTGTAGCAATATGCACTGAAAGGCGTGATAAATGATGTTTTGATATGGTCGTCCTCTTTGAGGGATATCTGGTGATAGCCGAAGTAATAGTCGAGGAAGGAGAGGAGTTCGCAGCTGGCGGTGAAGTCTACAACCTTGTCTATCTGAGGTAGACCAAAGGGGTCTTTAGGGCAGTGTTTGTTGAGATCAATGTAATCAACACACATTCTCTATTCTTTATTCTTCTTTTGAACAAGGACTGGGTTTGCCAACCAGTCATGATGATACACTTCTTTAATAAATCCAGCTGCTAGGAGCCATTTTATTTATACCCTAATAGTCTCCTTCTTGTCCGGTGTGAATCGTCAGAGTTTCTGCTTGATCGGCTTGGTGGTCGGCGAGACATTCAAGGAGTGCTCGATCTTCTCCCATGGTACCCCCAGCATGTCTGCAGGTTTCCAAGCAAATACATCGGCGTTGGCACGTAGGAAGGAGATGAGCACACTTTCCTATTTGGGGTCAAGATGAGCCCCCATCTTGATGGTCTTGGTGGGGTCGTCGAGGCCGAGGCCGACCTCCTTCGTTTCCTTAGACTTGGTGGAGGCACGAGGAGGCTCCAGCGCTGGGATCTCCAGGTCCTCGGCGAGCACCGTCTTGGCGTCGTTGACCATGTTGGCCATCTAGATGGAGAGGTCGGTGGCTTCGGCAAGGGAGAGACTCTCTACTTTGCAGGTGTAGGCGATGGAGAGGTTGGCCCATAGAGCCAGAACTCCTGTAGGCGAAGGCATCTTCAATACCAAATAGGCATAGTGCAGTATGGCCTTGAACTTGGCTAGAGCTGGCCGACCAAGTTTGGCATGGTAGGCGGTGTTGAAGTCGGCGACGTAGAAGTTGATGTGCTCGACACGGAAGTTGCTAGCCGTGCCGAATTGTACCGGGAGGGTGATCTCTCCAAGCGGTTTGGAAGCTTATAAAACTTTGCTTAAACAATATGAGATATTTGCTAATCTCAATAGTGAACTATCTACTAAAATTGAGCAACTTGAGGCTAGTGCAACAACAAATGCATGCACAATCAACGATGAGCAACTTGTAAAGAAAAATAAAAAATTAAAAGAAAAGTTAGCAAGCTCACAAGAATCTTATAAAAAGTTTGCTTGCTAAAAAAGAAACCATGTGCAAATATTGTGATGAGCTAACTAATAAAGTTGCTAATCTTGAAGCCGTTGGTACAACCCCCACCAAGGCATCTAAAAAGAAAAGCTCTATCTTTAACATGTCTAAAAAGGATGCCTCTACTTCTTGTAATGATTTATGTTTAGACTCACCCTTGTGCAACCAAGTTTGTGTTGAGAAAGTTGTTGTAGATACATGCACACAAGAGGTTGCAAAGGAGAATGAGCAACTCAAGCAAGAAGTAGCTCGCCTCACCAAGGACTTGACTCAAGTGAAAGGCAAGACGAGCAAGCCCAACTTCATCAAGATAACACCGTCAAGGGAGTAAAGAAGCTTGATGAAGGACAAACCGTGGTTTGCTATGTATGCCACAAGGAAGGCCACAAGTCCTATGAGTGCAAGGTGAAGAATGGGGGAGGAGTAAAGAAGAAAGAGAAAAGGCAAACAAGCAAGCTCTCCAACACCTACACCAACAAGGTGGACAAAAAGGCCTCCACACCTTATCTCTTGAAGAAGAAGAAAAATAACAAGGTGGTGGCCATCAAGGTGAACAAGCAAGCCAACAATGGAGTCAAACTCTTTTGGGTGCCAAAGGATATCATTTCCAACATGAAGAGCACCAAGAAGGTTTGGATCCCGAAAGGGAAGTGAGAAGTCCGATGGACTTCGGGGAATTTGGAGACTTGGCAAAGTATGGGTGCATTTCATGGGGTGCATCATTATGGATAAAGTCATTGCCAAGTGGGTTAGTAAATACTATGGACCCAAATCCGCCTTCCCATGTTAGGTAACTAGATGTTATTACTTTTAATTGGTATTTCCTTCAAGTAGTATCAATTTGCATTTCCTACAAGTGGTATTTCTTACAAATTGGTATCTTTAAGCATCTAGTTACTTTTCATGCCTATGTTTGCACCTGCATGCTTATATCTTTTGTCATGTATACACTAGGTATATCTTATGGTAGGCTTGCTTGGTTTTATTCTTAACCCTTGGAGCAAACCTACATGGTTTAAAATTGTTTAGGAGCACAGCACATAGCTTGTCTTTTGATTGTTCATCTAATATGTGCCAAAGTCCAAATTATAGATAATTTCTCCCGAATATCGCCTTCGAAAATGATTCTCACATTCATGTGATGTCATCTTTCAAGTGGTATTTTTTATTCTAAAATCAATGTGCATGTTTCCTACAAGTATTCCATACTTGTGTGCACAAATTTAGGGGGAGGAAACTCTACAAGTTGGATTCTTTGAGACTAACACCTTTTTAAGCTTATCATGTGTGTAATAGTCTCATTGCAAGGAAAATGGAGTCCCCGGAGTTAAGCATCATACTTCAAATATCCACCACCTATTGCAAGTGGTAGAAATCAAATTGATTTCCACATATGGTATTTCTAAACTGACATCATCATGTTGATTTTATTTTGATATTTATATGCTTTCTCCATGCATTATATAGATTAAATTCCCTTGAACAATAAATTGCCAATTATGCATGTGCTTTGCCTTCTACCATATGTATGCATATATTTAGGGGGAGCTTAGTCTATATAATGTGAGAGTCAAATTTTGTGACCTATTCCACTCCACATACAAAGGATCACAAAGTTTGACCCTCCCTTGTGCTACTAATGTCTTCCTTTTCGGTGTTTGATTCCAAAGGGGGAGAATTTAGAGGACCAAAAGCAAGAATTAATTTGTAGGACCAAAAGCTAGATCATAATGGTCTACAAGTGGTAATGGTCCGAGAAAGGGAGGATAGTGGATTATGGATTAGCCTATGTAATGGGGTGAATTTGTAGGATCAAAAGCAAGGCTTAAATCCATAATACCACATGGGGATTTTTGCAAGGGCAAGATAAGTTTTCAAGTGGTATCTTCTAGTCTTACAAGTAGTATCTTTTAGCATCATATAACCTTGCCCCTTGCATTGCATCCTTGCAAGTAGATAGTTTTTAAATTCCAAAATTTTTATTATTTGCTTGCTTTTGTCGTGTTGTCATCAATCACCAAAAAGGGGGAGATTGTAAGAAAAATGGACCCTAGGCCCATTTACTTTGGATTTTAGTGTTTGATGACCAACACAACCAAATTGGACTAATGAATTTACAAGTGATTGTTTTGTAGTCCAATAGGGTGCTAGACGTGACTTGGATGAAGGCGATGTGATGATCCGATGATCAACACCATAAGCAAGACCCTAGAAGCACAAGAGAAGACCCAAGATATCAAGCAAAGTCCAAGCACGAAGATAGGAACCAAGCTGGACGCAAGATCACGAAGAAAGAAGCTCACAGAGGTGACCGGACACTGAAAGGTGATCGACCAGACGCTCCGATCAGTGACTCGGCTACAACAGATGTCAGCAGCAACGACCGGACGTTGAACAGTAAAGTGACCGGATGCACCGATGGCACTGTTTATCATCCCAGCAACACGTTCAGTATTGACCGGACGCTGGCGGCAAATCGACCGGACGTAGGACTGCAGCGTCCGATCGAGTCCAGAGAGGTTCCAGAGCGGCAAAATTACGACCGGACACGTCCGGTGGCATGTGACCAGAAGCTGGCAGCGTCCGATCAGTTGATCGCGGCTCTAACGGTCGAGACAACCGGACGTGTCCGATCAGGACGACCTGAGCGTCCGGTCAGTAGCAGAAAAGCGGGATTTCATCCCCAACGGCTACTTTCTCAGTGGGGCTTATAAATAGACCCCCCAACCGGTCATTTGAAGTGTGTGGAGCTGAGGAAACATATCTAGGGTGTTGGTACACCATTTTAGTGATCTCCACTTGCATAGTGATTAGTGTTTCATTAGGTGATTAGCGTAGGTGCTTTGCGAAGTGCTTAGGTTGATTAGACCACCGCTTATGCGCTTCCTCTAGGCTTAGGCCTAGCGTTTAGTGAGGTTTGCATACCTCTTACCACTTGGTGCTTGCACGCACCATTGTTGTACATCGGAGGGCTTGTAGTCTTGCGAGATCACGCCAACCACGTTTGTGGTGTGGCCGCCACCGTGTACCGGAGGGAACAAGGCACACGGCGTTTCGACCGGAAGCTTGATAGTGAAGATGGCGGGGAGAATCCGGGAGAGGCTTGCCGGAAGGCACATCGAAGACTCACTTGCGTGTGGGGAAGGCCCAAGGCTATCCACGGAGTTACCTGACCAGGAGCTTGGCCCTTGCTAGGGATTCCTTGCGAGGGGCTCCAACGAGGACTAGGGGGAAGCTTGCGCGCTTCTCGATACCTCGATAAAAATATTGGAGTCGTCGATGGGAGTTTGCATATCTCTACCTTGCTCTTTAGCTTCCGCATTTACATTGTTTGTATTACTTCTTTTGTGGTAGAGATAGCAACACACTAGCAAAACTATAGTTGCACATTAGATAGTTTATCTTTTGCATAGGTTTTGCTAAGGTTAGAAAACGAGGCCATAGTTTAGAGAAGTATAATTTTAAGTTGCCTAATTCAACCCCCCCCCTCTTAGGCGTCATGGTCTTCTACAGGTGGATCGGAGTTGCAATGCAGTAGAGACTACCATTGACAGGAATCAGTGGTGGATCCAGGAAAAATTTTAGGGGGGGCTGAACAAAAGTCCGACAGCAACATACCTCTGACTGCTGCTCGATCTTAAGTCTCAGCCCCACCTACACGATAGAACTTTGCCTAAAAATTCATGGGGGCTCCAGGGGCGCTCCAGGGCTCCGGTATCGGTAGGGGGACTCGAGCCCCCGCCCCACCGTTGAATCCGTCGCTGACAGGAATGCATTGTGAGAGGTGGTTGTCCAAATGAACAGCAAGTGGGGATTGGTGAATGCTGGCTATCGATCATCAAATGCTCTCCGTGGGCTATAGCTGGGGGCAGGTGAGGCGAGTGTGATTTCTTTTTTCTTGTGATGGCATCTGCATCTGGGTTTTGTGAAGCTTTGATCATGCAAGTTTACTTAGTCAAGGACTCAAGGTAGATAACTGGAGTAGAGATGATGGACGATTAACTCATAATAGTTCATTGGGCCAGTTATATGATTCTTTCTCTCTTGATTAAATATATTGTCCTTCTCACCCTGCTAATGCTAAGCTTCCACAGTAACTTATTGTTAATAAGGCAAGCATATATATCATGGGAAATTAATATGAAATGACATTGGAAATTTGAATTAGCAAGAGTTGGTCAGTGACTACTATATAAACACTAGCTCAAAGTACGAATTTGTTTCTAAAAAAATTGATGTCCACCAGAAACTAATTTCCAATCATTTGTGAAGATTTAGGGCCGTCTAAACTTCAAAAATGTTGAATTTAATTGTTAGAGTATTAGTATGAAATGGAGTATGGCATGCGATAATGTGTTAAAGATACATATTGTGGTTGTTTTATTTACACTATTAACTATCACCCAGCAGGGGCAGCAAGGCGCCGGTCACGCCCAACACGACATCGTCCATGTCCTCCTCGTCCAGTGAGGCGGCGGGCAGTGCTGCCGGAGGAGGAGGAAGCTTTGGTGCTGGGGAGGACTCGCCGCATGGGAGGTGCAAGAAGGAGGAAGGGGATGGGGAGAAGAGCAAGGCGCTCGACAAGGGGGAGGAAGACGTTGACAAGGCAAGAAAGAGTGAGTAGCATGACCTAGAATTCTTCTTGAGATTGTACTAGCTACGTCGACCAAATCCTGTGGTATTTCCTTTTTTCAACTTCTTGATAGATGTTTCCGCTAATCATCAATTTTACTTATGGCAAACATGGCAATATTGTGATAGCATTTACCATTTGAAGGATTCCTTTTATTTTTCTTCTTTGAAAAAAATGAAATTAGTGGACAGTAGGCACTAATACTTTGCTGCAAATAAGCTCCTAGTTATGATTTGGCATGCCTTTTCTTTTAAAACATTGATACTAATATGTGGAAAAATATGAGTTTCTTTTGAATACAAGAAAAATCCACACTTTCTTGAATACTACTAGATCTCTTTGCTTCGTATATTCTGTGGTAGATCACATTAGTTGAAAACAGAATACTTTTGAAGGCATAAATACTCTATTGGTTGTGGTAAAGTGACATTTATACGGTGAGTATAACATACATTGTTTTAAGGTTTTGTGAGAGATTTTTAAAGACAGCCAGTATTACCCATGTGACAATATTTATATATATATATATATATATATATATATATATATATATATATATATATATATATATATATATATATATATATACTCGATCCTGTGTACAGGATGGTACGGAGATGCGGCGGAACTTATTCGCAGATTTATTGGCGCACGAAAGAAAAAGAATATCAGAGATTTCTTCCTGTCGATATAAAATATTATTTTAGCCGCATCACGGAAAGGTCTATAAAATAGAGTCTGTGAGCCTACGACGTCGCTCTCTCCGTAACTGTTAATTTCACAAACTTTGTCTTTTGGATTAAATGTTATTTTAACGTCGGTATTTAATTTCACAGTACTGTTATCTTATCGTGCGATTCGTGTGTTTTTATTATAAAAGTTTAGCCGTCCCGTAGCAACACACGGGCATGAACCTAGTTAACTATAACTACAAGATGGAAGCATTGCATAGCCGCTGGCGACTATACATGTTTTTACGCAAAACTCTTAAAAAGTGAAACCAACAACAAAGCGTCGGCAAACTAAGCACTAAGCTTTTTGAAAGACAATCACCCATACTTGACGAAAATCTCCACACCCTTTAGTTTCCCATGCGCAAAACGGCCACTTCAAAATATGCATGTCGCTCTTCTCACAAGTGCAGTGTCAAGTTGGTCGCTCTAAAACTTGCCTGTTTATAAAAATATGGTTTTTTTTTCTTGTCGAAGGTCATCGTGGACGCGGGGCATAATTATTGCCTTGCTTTGTTTTATTTTTATTCTTTCGTTTATCTAACACTCTCCTGCTAACCTTTCCATTAGTGCTCCACTAACTACAAAAGAGAAATGCAAAGACACGTTGTTAGACCACGCTTTTGCTTACAGAATGAAGGTAATATACTGAAAAGTTGAAGCTAGCATATTGGCGGCTTCCACACTATGTCTCTGGCCATGATCAGCAAGCATGTGCTTGATCCAAGCAGCCACATCAATGATAACAGGAAAGGGATTGAACGAGTACATTGGCATTCGTCACACATGTCCCGCATTCCAAACGTAGAAGGCTGCATTCTTTTTTAAACTAGTGCACCAACATCGGGGAAATATCCAAGTAGATCGCGGCCCACGACAAAGCCACATAGGCATAGCCGGAGGGAGGCCCCTGTGTAGGTCTCCTCTCTCAATGTAGATCTGGGGAAGCTTTGAAGCGCGGAAACATTAGTCCAACGATTCCTTTTTTTTTTTACAACAGTCCACTGATGACTTGACTTGCTCTTTTCTTTCTTTTGTAAGTCGTGTGCCCTCTTAATTTGTTCTTCAATCAAAGAGACAAGTATCTCCAAGAAATTGTTTCTAGCAGAAATTTAGAGAACACCACAAAACCGGGCTCCAACAGTTCTCTAAGCTACTCTCCATCTCCTCTGCCCTCCAAAAGTGTCCTTCTCATTCTCCACTAGTGGAGAGGCTACCTCCCCCACCAAATTGATGGTTTGGTAGTTCTTGCATGCATTTCTTGCCTATTCCTGCATCAGTAGTGGCCCTCCACGGTCTAGGACCCCGACGCCTACTTTCACGTGACCCTTACCCTCACTGCCTAGCACGAGGGTGCCATGCAGGCCATGTGAATGCATCTAGGCCCCAATTTAGTGATCTAAGATTTAGGTGATTGGTGGACCCATGTTCTTGTGGACTAACGTATGTTTGCAGAGAATAATCACATTGGTTAATCACAATAATGGCCCAGATGTCTCAGCCTCGAAGATGTATGATGACATACGGTGCAAAAGGATGTTCGAGAATAGACTAAAGACTCTATTAGGCGAATGTAAGCTTGGTGCTCAGAGACATTCGTTGTAGAGTGTATTAGGGCTTTGTTTTTTCCATACTATCAAGAGGTTCCAAGGCATGCATATTGAGATAGTTCAAATGAGATCATTTGATATGCACAAGTGGCTTAATCTCATTCAAGAGTAAGATATAAGTGGTCCCACTGGATAGGTTTTAAGTTAAGAATCTCATGTAAGTTGAATTGGTAAAATCAAACTTAAAATGGGCATGAAAAACGCATCAGAGCATGCACCGAATGGTATAGGTGATACTCGACGGATCGTCTGAGTGGTCACCGTATGATCTGATGTGGCTTTGTGGCACCCGACGGACATCTGGTGAGACCTAGTCGTTGGTTGCAACCAAGTGGACATCCCATTGATGTGCACCGTACGATCCGATGTTGACTTAGTGATACCCCGATGGATCATCGGATGAAGCCCAAGTTGAATTGGTGACAAGTTGGCTAGTTAACTGGACTGCAAAGTATGATTCGGTGGAGAGTGAATGACTCCCAACAGATCATCCTAAGCTTGACTTTGTGACAAGTTAGCTAAGTCTCGATATTGTGCCATATGATCCAGTGGAGGCTTTCTGACTCCCGACGTACCATCCGTTGAGGAAGATTCTAGTATGTCCATTTCTAACCATTAGAAAAAATAGTGTAGCACAACATCACCATATGATCTGGTGAAGGCAGAGGAGGCCAATGGATCATCCGATGGTGTCCACACGTCTGCTAGCTTTTTCCAACAGCTAGTAGCCCTTAACCCTCTATATAAGTCATACCCTTGGCTCATTTATTTGTAGCTGCTATTCCACTTCCATCCCATTGTTGCTAATACTTATAGAGATGATAGTGAAGCTACTGGAGAGCCATCCAAACCAAGAAATGAGAATTGAGAGTTTGCCTTGAGTGCTATCAGTGTTCTTGGTTGAATTTCTTTGAGTTGGAGCTATAAGGAAAATGGCACCCGACATGGGCCATTAAGTGATTTTGGTGTTTGATGAACAACATGACCATTTGGACTAATGATGTTTGCTAGTATATAAGGTATAGTTTGAATGGATGCGATGTTAGCTTGGACTTAGGCAACATGGAGATCGAGATGATCGACACCTCAAGCAAGACATTAGAGGCAGTCCACAGAGTTACCCGACTGGTGGAGCTTGGCCCTTGCGAGGGCATCCTTGTGAGGGGCTCCAACGAGGACTAAGGAGAAGTACGAGCTTCTCGATACCTTAGGAAATATGGCTATTGTCGAACATGTGTTTGCATTCTCTACCCTTTAGCTTTCGCACGTATATTGTGTTTTTAGGTTGTGTTCTTACGATTCTAGTTTAGCTTGCTAGGCTAGTTAATAGGATTGTGTAACTCTTTTTGTGGTAGAGATAGCAACACTTAGCAAAATCTAGTTGCACTTTTAGATAGAATCTTGTATAGGTTTTCATAAGTAGTTTTTAGAGGCAAAGTTTAGTTTTAAGCTGCCTAATTCACAACCCTTGGGCGTCACAGTCCCTTCAGAAGCTGAAGACTTGTTACTATTAGTTTGAAGGTCGCCCGTGCCCACGATTTCCCTCGCCGCTGAGGCTGCACCCGCCCGCGCTAGGGCCGAGCTCGTTGCACCCTCGCCATTCTCCTTTGATGCCGAACTCATGCACAAACGGAAGAAGATGTCGTCGAGAGGGGATGACTGTGTACCTCTATTTTTTGGGATGGATGTGTGCCCGAATGTAGAGGAATATTTCTCTCTAGGGACGACTCCGTCCCTGATGTCTCTCAACCAAACACCGGGACGAAGTGGGATATCCTTGTCCTGCTCCAGAACTAAACACTACCTAATTGGAGATATAAAGATTAGAGATTGAAGAGGCTTTTGAAGTTGCTCTATAGAGTCTCATACATAGGATTACAACCTTGAACGATATATATGAAGTTTTACATGCATGCATAAGAAAGGAAAAAAAACTCTACCCTGTGAGATATATAGTAGAGATTGGCGGTGGTGGGGAGGGCGGGGAGCGGGGTGGAAGTGGCGGTGGTGAGAGGCAAGCAGTGAGATTGGCGGTGGCCAGCCAGTGCGGCAGTAAATACGAGAATGGTTGCTCCTCCTGTGCTTTAGCATAAAAGCTACACAAGCACATGCACGGGTACCAAATAAAGTTTGTAAGGATTACACCAGCTAGCCGCGCCCGCGCGCGCTTCACCTAATCCATTCGTCACCTGTAAGCACCCCATATATCGATCAGTAATTCCCCTTTGTTTTGTTTTCTTTTACTCCTACTATACCGAATAGCATTAATTATCGTCCAATTTAGCGTTGGGTCGATCGGATCGACCAACATATATTGCTATAAGTTTGTAGCCATAAGTTTGTTGGTCACACACCACACACAATTGGAAAGTCTTAATCCTCGACTTGAACACCAATATGTTGCTATACTGTTTTTGTTAAGATAAGTATCCATCCATACCTGGTGGGCTGTGGTTTCCAATAAATTAAATTAAACAACATGACGCTTTTATACGATGATGCATGATGCGCCTCCTTGTGTAGCTGGGCCTTAAGTGAATCAAATAGAATTGGTCATGGATTAATTCTCAAGATAATTAACTTGCAAAGAAGACTAGGGTTAACGGAAGAACTGCCAATGGCACAGTGGGAAAGCGGTGTAATTTGTAGTGGCACTGAGATAATTAACTTGCAAAGAAGGCCAGTGGCACTGAGGGAACCCCGTTAAGCCCATCTCCAAACATGTTACAAAAACTTAGGTGAGTTATACCAAAGCAACATTGTGCCGTTTGCCATGTAGACTTAGCTAATACTCTCTCCATTCTAAATTACAAAACGTTTTGGCTTTTCCAAATACATACTCTCTGCGTCCTATAAAAAATGCCATTCTCACTTTCCGAAATTCAACGGCTTTAACCAAATATATTTAATAGAATATTATATATATTCAATAGAACATTAATATTTTTGGTACATAGTTAGTATCATTAGCTTGACAGATCATCGAATATATTTTCATAATAAACATGGAGATACAAATGTTGCTAGTATTTTCTATAAACCTAGTGAAACATAAGAAAATTTGACTAGCACGAATCTCATAGCGGACTCTTTTTATGGGACAGAGAGAGTAGTTTTTGTTATGCACTTAGATATACATTATGTCTAGATACATAATAAAAGCAACGTACTCCCTCTGTCCCTAAATAAATAGATTTCTAGCAAGCTTAGGACAGACTAGTTTGACAGATAAAAAGGGCCATGCTACCATTCATTAATTGGAGTAGGTGCACACTTATCGGTGATTATTCCAGCTGCACGGTAATTATAGCATTTACTACACCCGTCCAATTGCAACAACTCAAGTCTGGATTGGGGAATTTAGGAGCGGTAATAAATATGAGAGAACTCCGAGAAACATAAATAGGTTGGTGGACCATTCGGCCTTCTAGAGATCGATTTATTTATAGACAATTTATTGTGCTAGAAATCTATTTATTCAGTGACGGGAATATCTAGAAAAGCCAAAACATCTTATAATATAAAAGATAATACAAAGTGACCATTTTAATTTGTTATGCATATATGTTGTTATTTAATAAAAGAACTAAAATATCACTTAATTCTATGCAGAAATGCTAATATAAGCTATTATAAAAAGTAACTCGATAATAACCATAAAATACAAAATATTTGTTTCTAAATTCTATATTTCTATTACTGTTAAATTAAAAGAAAGCATAATGCTATATGCCACCACATAGACCAAGTAAATAATACATTAGAATAAATATTATTTTAATATTTTATTACCAAGAGTGGAAAAATGTTCCTAACAAACAACGTACCATTAACACTGGCATCACTTTAAATTCTAGTAAGATACTCTACAATACAAAAATTGTAAACTGTCGCTTTATATAAGTTTATACATCTTAACTAAAACATTATGTTATATTAGTATTGGTAATTTAATTTTAAACACTTTATATTTTTATAAAAAAAATTGTACTACACATATAATTATTCAATATAGCGAAGTTAGCATCTATATGTTGTCGTGCAGGCTGGAATTACTGTTTATGCTATTGTAGTAACCAAAAGTCAACTCATCTAGGATCCAAAGTCTTTTTTAGTAAAACACAAAAGAAAAGATTGAATAAAAATATACAATAAGCACTAGGGTTCCAACATAATACATGGATAAAAAAATAAGCAACAACTAGATATTGGCAAAATCTAGCTTTAATAATCTAAATACATATCAAAGACCCATATATATAGATATATAGGTGCAATGCAAAGGATGACAACACATATCTTAATATTATTAACTTGATAATGGCAACGAAGTCCCCATGTTAAACCCCACAAGATGTAGAAAAAAATGTAGACATTCTAAAGAAACTGAAAAATCTAGTCACCAATTTGATAGATTGTAAACACAAATAACAATCATTAGATCTACGTTCTATTCTTTAAATAATTACTATATCTGCCATTCTGAAACTAAGGGCAAGTTTTTAGAGAAAGAAAAACTAAGAGCAAGCACATTTCTACAAGTCATCAACCTCATCTTGCTATAACTACATTAACTTTCACTAGATGCACTAGGACAAAAAAGATAAATCTAAGCAATTCTCACGATAATCAGAGACAACTAGCCTGCTGATAGCTTCTAATCATCATCGCTAATAATTAATAGCCATTGTCGATAGAATATCATCGGCAGTCCTCCAAGGGGTATCCCATGAAGGTAGATTGATCGGCAGTAGTGTGCGTAATCAAGAACAAGAAGGCAACAGAGACACAAGAGTTAGACAGGTTCGGGCCGTCAGCACGACATAATACCCTACTCCTGTGGTCTGTTGGTTTGTATTGGCTATTGTATGATATTGCGTGTGTTTTGAGGGGGGTCCCTGCCCGCCTTATATAGTCTGGGGGGAAGGGTTACAAGTTGGTTAGATCTAAGAGATAACCGAAAAGTAATAACAGATTACAGAAATCATGGGATCGAACGTATCCTAATAGATCTCGTAGCATCTTCAGGATATCGCCCTTGATGCCTTACGGTACACGCCGAGCAGTGTCGTGCACCATAGGTCTTCGTCTTGCGGGCTGGACCGCCCCTGGCAGCGTAGCCCATGTAGTCTGTCGTGGGTATCCGGGGTCGTACCCCCCACAGCTAGTCCCCGAGCGCCTTGTATCCGCTGTGCAACGCTGTCTTGAGCTTGTCCGAGCAAGTGCAAACAAAGTCGAGCAGTCAGACTCATAGTCCGACCACTCTAATGAGTCGCCGAGCAGTTGTGGACCATCGCCGAGCAGAGTATCCCAAGTAAGGCTTGCCAGAAGGATGTAAGGAGCTCAAGTTCAAAATTGAAAATTTCTTCATTGTGAACCAAGTGTACCCACTTAGAGTCCGACCATGAGAAAGGGAGGTAATCTTCTTTAACTTTGAGAGGCACGGAGTCTTCCAGATTAAAGAAAACACACTCACCGCAAGGTGAAGTGTGCCCACTTAGTCCCCGAGCCTGACAATAGGTGACGTGGTCACGTGGTGCCAGGGTCAGAAAGTAGAAGAAAGGCATAGAACTAGCCGAGTAGGCAACCAGTCCATGGGCTGAGCCCTAAAATGAAAAGCGCACATTCATCGCAAGGTGAAATGTGCCCACTTAGTCCCCGAGCCTGACAGTAGGTGACATGGTCACGTGGCGCCAGGGTTAGAAACAATAGTAACCAGAAGAAGTCCCCAGTGTGGTGAGAAACTGAGTCATAATGATGACGTAGTCCCCGAGCCACAAGTGGAAATCTCGAATAAATCAAGAAGTACCAATTACTCAAAACATGGAGAAAAAACAGGAGTAATGGTTGTACAGTAGAAATTACTAAGCCTTGATGGTATTGCGGAGAAGTCAGCGAATATTTGGTGTGCAGTACCAAGTTGCATTGAAGAATTGGTGATATAGGCCGCAGTTGCGCGGAAGCCTAGATAACGGCCCAGCACGCCGCTTTGGGGAATTCGGAAGGGCACAAATCAATATGGTGCGGTTTCCCAAAAACCCTTGAATGCGAAAATTGGTTACGGTTTCTTTATAACTGCGTCGCCGCACTCCGTGCTCCCACCTTTGCCACTTTGCCACTTCATCTTCCTCCTCAGCCTCGCGCTCCTCCATTTGCATTCACACGCGCTCCACCGCTAGGGCTAAAAAGCTTGCGATAAAAGGCCAGTTCCGATCTAGATATGAGGAATGGCGCCAAAGAGGGGAGGTGGTAACTCGAAGAAGACGGCCGTTGGGGCGAGCCATGACAATGAATGGGTGCCATCACTCATGGGGGAGACGGAGCTCAATGAGATGGTGGAGGTGAGCGTTCTTCCTAACCGTATCACCACCAGATGGCGTCCGACCGACGGTGAGCCCTATCCAATGCCACACACCGACGAGCTTGTTGTGTTTGAAGATTATTTCTAGCGTGGATTAGGACTTCCGGTACATCCTTTCTTGCAGGATCTATTGGAGTATTGGGGAGTGAGCTTGTGTAATCTTCACCCGAATACTATTTTGCACATTTCCATGTTTATCCACTTCTACGAGGTCTATCTTGGCATTCTTCCCCACTTTAATCTCTTCCGACACTTGTTCTGGCTTAAGAAGAAAGGAGGGGCGGTTCCAGAGTGGTCGGTAGTGTGTATATACAGCTCCACGATGAGATGGCGTGTGAATACATTACTATGCCGCTGAATACCTCGCTGAAGGGGTGGAATGCCAGGTGGTTCTACATGAAGCAGAGTCATCCTGCCATCCGATGTGATGTCGACCAGATTCCGGAGAACCAGAGGAGCTGGTCGGAGAAACCGATCAGTACTAATATGGAGCAGGTGAAGGAGCTCCTCAAGATAATAAGGGGCATGAAGATGAATGAAGTGGTGGTGGCGATGAGCTTCATAGTGCACCGCGTCTAGCCTTGCAAGGACAGGGCTCATCCGGGCTTTGACTTCAAGGGAGATACTGACGGCACCCGGGAGAGGACGGAGAGACTGACGAAGGAGGCTGTGCTATGCCGGGCCGCTGAACTATTTGCTCCAAACATGTCGTTCAGCATGCCAGGGCAGCCGAAAGCCTTAAACTACATGAACCCACCTCCTCAGGTAAAAATCTCGACTGTTGTTCCTGGTGCTTTTTATCCTATGCCGGTGCTGAGCAGTGGACTGGTTCACTTGTGGAAAGATCCATTTGCAGGAATGAGCGGTGTACTTATCGAGCGTGTAGGGGAGCGATTGGCCAAACGCAGTGAACGCTAGGCCGACCACTCAACTAGAGGAAAGTGTCGTCAGCGCCTCGTCCGAATCCAGAGGCGGAGGTGCTGGTCAGAAGGAGAGTCCCCCACGGTATCGGAGAAGGTTCGAGGGAAAAGGGTGGCGAATGATGAGCTGGCCCGAAAGAAGAGAAGAACGACAGATGTTGCTCCCCGCAAGCTAGGCGGCATCTCACTTGGTGGCGATCGGACCGCTCAGATGCAAAGCACGGTGATATCCGAGTGCTCGGATGACAACGAGGCTCTAGTAGCCCCCCTCCGAGCACTAAAGCGTCATCGCGCAACATGCGCGTGGAGGTGCAATCGGAGGGAGGGGATGGAGTCCCCAAGCAGCAGGCGGAGGAGACGCTGATGGTGAGGCCCGCAAGATCTCCAGCCCAGGCCATGCGGGTTGACCCCTGAGTAGCGCCTAGGGGCTCGGGGAGGCAGTGTCGGTTTAGAACCGTCTACCGGGAAGCTGATGTGTAAGTATCTTTGCCTTGGGATCGGTAGCTATCCATTTTTAACAGTTGCATTAACCAATGAACTCATCTGATGTAGAACAGGGCACGTGGAGGACCTAAATCCTTTAGGCCAGACCGGCGAGCAGCCAGGGGCTGGTCCTAGGGTGGAGACATTGCAGATGGACTCTGTCCCAGAGTCCTCGGGCGCTCGTCGGTCTACGAAGGAGTCGACCACCGCTGTTGATGGAGTTGGCGACAGAGAGCGGTTGGCGATGACGGTAGGTGATTCGGTGGAGATGCCAGTAGCAATGGTGGGAGCCACTGAGTCTTTAGAGGCGGGAGCGGGAGTTGCCGACATCATGTCAGAATCGACGGCACAGAGGCCGACAGCGTTGGTGGAGCAAGTAGTGTGCCCTGAGATGTTGTAGGGTGTGGTCGGTCGCTGTGTGCGGCCACTGAGCTCCTAGGCAGCGCCACCGGCTGTGGAGGAAGAGGTCGAGGTCGAGGAGGTTGAACGTGAAGAATCACGACCTCAAGCCGTCTGCATCCTCCACAAGCGAGGTGATGAAGTTGTAGTCGTGGAAGCAGAGGACACCACCAGGGGGTGAAGAGGCTACGGTCCACCCTTTCCATGGCTATGAAGCACATTGAGGTTAGTGTTGCATCAGCGGTGTTCGTCTTTGGCTTTGGAGACTATGGTCCTTCACAATCTTGGTGCTTTGCAGGGCATAGCACGAACTGTTGTACAATTGCAGCAGTGGATCAAGAGGATGGAGCCCCTCGCCGAGGAGAACGAGAAGCTAAAGGAGGTAGTGAAACTGATGGAGAAGAACGTCTAGAGGGCCCAGCACGAAAGAGATCTTGCTGAATCAAATGCGAGGGACCTAGAGTACCAGAAGGGCACCTTATCCGAGCAGCTGGAGTGCACCTCTGAGCAACTGAGAAGCAGCTCCGAGCAGCTAGAGCTCACCTCTGAGTAGCTGAGAAACATCTCCGAACAGAAGAAAGGTACTACGGATCGGTAAATTTGTTCTGCATTGCTAAACAGTCTTGATGTTGCTGTTGACCGTTATGTTTGTAGAGCGAGATGCAGAGCTCGGCCGATTGCGTCAAGTCACCGGCCAACTCCAAGGGGAGAAGGAGAAGGCGCCTGGGCGAGCGGAGAAACTAGCCGAGGAGCTAGAAGGTGAGTAGTTCATGGTAGGAGTTGTTGCTGATATGATTGCATCATTTGACAGATCCCTTTGGTGTCTATAGAATACCATCGAAGAACCAAGGCGTAGTTCGACGTGTTGGAGCTGGAGGCAAGAACCTAGAGGGGAAACTTGATTCCATGGTGGCCGAAGTCAGGCCGGTGCTCGAGTGTATCAACATGGAGGTAGCTTCTCAGCCCGACGATAGGCCGCCATGTCCGGATGCCATCATTGATAGGTGCAAGGTGGCGTGGGAGAACTTCAAAGGCTTCAACCACGATGCTGATGTCTCCATCGTGACACATGCCTTGGCGGTGGTCCGGTCTCATTACACTGCCATAAATCTTCAAGCAATAGGGGGGATTCACCAGAGGGACGGGTGCGACGAAGCAGGAGTAGCTGAAAGATGAGGTGGAGGACGTGGCGAAGAAGCTGGCCGGCGATGTCAATCTATTCGACGAGGTAGATGGTGAGGGCCAAGCGCAATAACCTGAGTGGAGAGGAACCTATATGGAACAGCTAGAGAGGAGAGTTAAATGCGCGAGGGCATAAACAAACATTTATGTATTTGTATAAATGTTGTAAGTAGACATTGTATGCATGTTTATGCGGCTTGCTAGCACTTTCAGTGAAAAATAGATGTATTGTTAACCCTAACACATTTATATGTGGTATAAGTAGCGTCCGAGCAGTTAGTTCATTACTGAGCTCTTGGCCTTGGCTAGCCCGTATTCCATAACGTCAAGCGCTAGAGCCCGTGCACGTGTAGGAGGAACAGACGTGACCGAGGAACCAAAGCCGATCACCCATAACGTAGAGCGCTGGAGCCCGTAGCACATGTAGGGAGAGATCAGAGATAGGGTTTTCTCCAAAGAACATAGAGCAGAACATGTGTTGCTCGATGGCTGGTGAAATATCTTAAAGATATTTTAGTATGGAGAACTAGGGCGGAGCATTTATGGAGATCACGTATAATTGTCGGAGTTTGTTAAGGAGTAGCTTGGAGCCGATAATCATAAGTGGAGATTAAACTGGAGTGGAGAAATAATGGAGACAAATTATGGCAACAAAAACTTCATTCATTATGGAGTGGAGAGTACATATCTGAAGTGTTTCAAGGATAGAAACGTATAAGTTGCTCGATGTGCCATGAGTTGGGGATATCGATTCCCTCCATGTCACATAGCTGGTAAGACCCAGGTTGGGTAACCTCTTTGACTCTGTAAGGCCCTTCCTAGGGGGAGGAGTGCTTGTGCATCCCTTCGGTTTTCTGCTTTCTACGGAGAACGAGGTTGCCGACCGCAAATGAATGACCATTGATATTGCGATTGTAGTATCTTCGCAGGCCTTCGAAGTATTTGGCTATGTGGATGCAAGTGATCAGGCGTTCTTCTTCACCCGTGTCGATGTCCTCTGTCCGAACAGCTGCAGCTTGCTCTTCATTATAATGTTCCACCCTAGGTGCTCGGAAGGCAATGTCCACGGGAAGTACGACCTCTGAGCCGTAGACCAAAAAATATGGAGACACACCGGTGTTGCGACTAGCTTGAGTATGTAGTCCCTAGACCATGGCTGGGATCTCTTTGAGCCATCTGCCCAGATGTTTTTCCTCTTTCTGGTATAGTCTCTTTTTGAGGGCATCGAGGATCATGCCGTTCGCCCGTTCGACCTGGCTGTTGGTTCTAGGATGGGCAACAGAGACGTATTTGACAGAGATGCATCGGTCTTCATAGAAGTACCAAAAATGATGACCAGTGAATGGTAGTTCCAAAGTCGGTGATAATGTTGTTCGGGAGACCAAATCTATGGATGATATCTTCGAAGAGATCGACTGCCTTCTTTACAGTAGCCAAAACAAACGGCTTGTACTCAATCCACTTGGAGAACTTGTTAATGGTGACATACAAGTACTGAAAACCGCCTGGCATGGGCTTGAAAGGCTCAATCATGTCTAGTCCCCAGCATGCAAAAGGCCAAGAAGCTGGGGTGGTCTGCAATTCCTATGCTGGCACATGTATTTTCTTGGCAAAAAATTGACATCCTTCACAACGTCAGACAAGGTCTTCTGCATCGGCGATGGTCGTGGGCCAGTAAAAACCAGCTTGAAAAGCTTTGCCGACCAGGTTTCAAGAGGCTACGTGATTGCCACAGGAGCCAGAGTGAATTTCAAGGAGTAGTTTTACTCCCTCTTCTCAGGTGATGCATTTCTACAGTATCCCTTCCTTAGCGCTTTTCCTCATCAAGTTCCCATCTACCAGCACATAATGCTTGCTGCGACGGATGAGGCATTTAGTTTCAGTCTTATCGATGGGTACGTCAGCATTGGTGAAGTACTTGATGAATTGTTCCCTCCAATCTACAACTGGTGAAGGTACTATAAGTACCAGCTGCTCGGCTGGGGGGATTTCTTGAACTTCCTTCTCTTCCATAATAGACAACATAAAGAGATCTTGAACAAAGACCCCAGGTGGAATCATGGTGCGAGAAGAGCCTATCTTAGATAGGTGGTCGGCGAGCTAATTTTGGTCTCGTACCATGTGGTGGTACTCGATACCGTAGAACTTTCCTTCGAGTTTCCTGATCTCGACGCAGTATGCATCCATCTTCTCACTGGAGCAGGACCAATCTTTGTTGACTTGGTTGATGACCAGCGCGGTGTCTCTGTATACCATGAGGCATTTGATGCCGAGCTCGATGGCTATATGGAGTCCATGGAAACATGCTTCATACTCCGCGGCATTGTTGAAAGCTGAAAAATGAATTCGGAGGACGTAACGGAGCTTGTCCGTAGTTGGAGTAATGAATAAAATGCCAGTGCCAGCACCGTTGATGTTGAGGGCGCCATCAAAATACATCACCCAGTGCTCGGGGCAATCAGTGGGGATGGGCTCTTGGATCTCGGTCCACTCAACGATGAAGTCAACCAGCGCCTGTGACTTAATGGTAGGCCAACTTCTGAATTCTATAGATTAAGTGCCGAACTCGACTGCCCATTTGATGATGTGGCCATTGGCCTCTTTGTTGCGGAGGATGTGTAACACCTTGGTGTTACGATCTTATTTAGCACCGCGCTTTGGGCCTTAGAAAGATTTCTAGAACGAGTTTCTCGAATTTTAAAATTTAAATATTGAGCTTATGTTTAAAATGCCATTTTTAGCAAACTTTACTGAGCAAAGTATTTAAATAACGCTTAAAGATTTTGCCTCTGTGGGTTAGGGCGAAGTATGAACTTTTGCATGAAATAATTACTAGTGGAAGTTAATCGAGCTCAAAACTTAAAAACGAAATAGAAATAAAAATGTGAGTGCCGCTGGCCACTCGCCCCACCTGCCTTGTCGGTACGACGGTGTTGTTTTCCCTGCTCTGAATCGGTCACCCGAATTACTCACGTCACGCCACGCTGTCTCGGCGTTGATGGTGTTGGCCGAACCCTCACGTTGTTTGCTTGCTCTGTCTCTGATCGTCCTTGCTTGTCGCTGTCTGTCTATGTGCCGAAGTCAACTTGCTACCTCTGTTGTCTCCATGGCCGGCGAGCAATACTCCATTTCGCGAGTTCCAACGTCCTTGTCTCCCTGCCTACCTTGCTTGTCTTGGCTCCCTTGTTTGTCTCCGCTGCTGTCTGTCTCGTTTGTCTGTGCCTGCTTGCTATGCCAAGCCAAGCGCTGCTTTTCCCTCCCTCCTTTTTCTCTCAGCGGCGCACTCCATGCGCAGGCCACGAGCATTTCTCCTCTTCCCCGCACGCCAACGCTCTCTCTGCTGCCAGGGCGCATGTGCGAGACCGCAGCACTAGCTTAGGCCATGCCCACCGTCACCAACCACTGCCGCAGAGGCGCGCCTGTGCCCCACTGTCGTGGCGTCCCACGCGTTGGCGTCCCGTCATTTCCCCTCCCGGGTGCCCGCAGCCGCCGGAAGCTTCTCCCTCTCGCTGCTCGGCCGCCGTGCGCGAGTGCACGAGCCCACCACCGCACTGGACCGAGCCCCTCGCATGCCTCCCTTCCGTCTCGCGTGAGCAACCGCCTCGAGCCCTGGTCCGTTTCAGACCATAGCCGTCGTCACTGCGCCTCTTTGCCATGGCCGCTGCCGTTGCCGCCTCAAGCTCCCGCCACCACAGCCGCAGTGCCTCGTCGGCGTCCATGCCCCTCCCCGTGTGACCGCCCGTGTGTGCCGCTGCACCAGGTCACCCCGCTAACGTTCGTGCGTGGCTCCACATCATCCTCTCCATGCTGCGCCTGGAGCGCCGTCCCACGCCGAGCCCCTGCGTGCCCATGCCGAACGCGACCGCATCACCTTGGCCTGCAGTCTGCGCCGGTGCTGGCCCTGCGCTGGGCCTGCTACCCTTGACGCGTCCGTGCTGCAGCGCGCGTCCTCCCGTCCGCGCCGGAGCCGCTCGCCTTCACGCTGTGTTCGTCGGCTAGACCTCCTCTGCTCCATGCGCTCTGTCCCTAGGAAGAAGGAAGGTGAGACGGGTGATAAATCCAAGAAAATATTTTATACAGGGTTCTTTACGCAAAATACTAGACTCATGTGAATAGTATGTTAGTACCGCGGGGTAATTTAAGCAAAATATAGGGGTTTTCTCACAAAATGAACCGCCACCACTTCACGTTGGGCCATGTTCGCCCGCCTAGTCCGGCCTCATGCCGCCTGGCTGGGCCGCTGCTAG
Organism: Miscanthus floridulus; assembly: GCF_019320115.1. Lineage (NCBI taxonomy): Eukaryota > Viridiplantae > Streptophyta > Magnoliopsida > Poales > Poaceae > Miscanthus > Miscanthus floridulus. Next base: position 10,606,963 of record NC_089592.1, read on the forward strand.
TGCTTGTGCCGCACGCTGTGCGCTGGGTCACGCGCCTGCCTTGGGCCACTCGCGCCCCGCCCACCTGGGCAGGCCACGCTGGACCGGCTGTGGGCTGCCGCGCCTGGGCCGCTCCACCACGCGCGCCGTTGCCGCGTGCCTTGCTAGGTCGGCGCGGTTCGCCTTCGCTCTAGGCCGGCTGTGCTGCTCACGCCTGCGCTGGGCTGGCCTGTCGCTCACGCCTGTGGGCCGCCCGTTGCTGTGCGCCTGGGCCGCGTATCCGCTAGGCCAATCTGAAGGCCATTGGCCCTTTGTTTTCTAAAGCACTTGTTAAATTAGTTTTGGAAATAAACTTGAAAAATCAATATAAAATTGTGTAGGTATCCAAAAATTGTAAAACTAGTTTTGTTAGTCTCCTAAAATCATGATCTACCTGTTAGTATATTTTATTCACATAGTTTGATAATATTCTTGGAATCTATATAATTATTTTAAGGTGCTTAATATTGTAAAATATAAACTTGTAGGAATTTTCATGATAAATTGGTAATATTATTGGATCTAAAAATTATATAGTAGACTCCTAGCAATATTAGGTACTCACTATAATTTTTGTAGCTCCAGAATAATTAGTTTGCTAAATAGATAATGATGTCTTATTTCAAATAATAATTAAATCAATAGGATAAAATAAAGAAACATCTTGGTTTATATAACTAAAATTATTGTTGGAAAATAATGCCTTATCCGATAATGTGTATATGTAGCCTAGGTACGGACGTTGTTAGAGCGAGCTCGTTAGCTTGTGAGGCGTGATCGTATTTCTAAGCATTTCGGCTGTCGTTGATTATTTACATCTATGCATTTGCATCAATGCATATCATATAGGTACGATGATGGATCAACGGATCAATTGAAGGATGATTGGGAATCCAAAGATGGTGTCATGGTATTCTCTCCAGGAGATGATGCAATGGGCTTCCTGTTCAGTTGATGGTGGATAATCTGAAGATGCAGATACTAACTTTTAATATATCTTACCCAGGCAAGCCCCGGTGCATAACCCCTACTTTCTGTATTTTAAATTATATTTGTGCATTAAGTTTTAAGAAGTTGATTGAAACCCACTTGCATATAGCTATCTTTATCCTATGAGTCTTACTAGTATGACAAGATCGTGTAGATTGCTATGCTACAGGACTCCGGTAGAAGTCGAGTGATTGCTTGTCACTCGCGAGAGATAGAAAATATATTACTGTATTATTATCAATTGGAAAATATAAATGGTGGAAAGGTAAACTGGTGACCGGGCAGGGATATGGTTTGGGTATTGGTGGGTGTAAGAGGTTGTGTCGCTATGGACGTGGGGCATGGCTTGGTTACACTGCTTTCCCTGTCTGGTCGGTTAAGGACCGATCATTGCATAAGCCATCGAGGCAAGTCACAGACTTATTATCCCGAGCACATACTTGAGTATGGGCGCTTGGAAGACTTGTTGCTCTCTTGTCACGGATCCGGCTCTTTCTGGACCGACTGATTGGAGGCGGGGATGGTGGAGGTCCTTGCACCACACGGAGTCCGGGACTCAGGATGTGGGGGCTTGAAGTCCAAGTTTGGATAGGGACCTGGACACCCAGGACAGGAGAGTGATGGGTTGGTCCTGCTTGTGCCTTGGGTACAAGTGGGGCGTGTGTTTTCGGGGTACCCAGCTGAGGGCATTGATTCGCGAATCGCTGGGAAATCCGGTACGGCTTGTTTCATGCCTTGCACCGTAGTAAGAACTGAAAGATGAAAGATGAAAGATGGAAGATGGAAAAAGGAAATCTGATTGCTTACCACCTGCTTGAAAGTAGCACAGGTGCTTACATAGAATGGTTAGTTAATAAACCAATGCGGCTATTAATAAAAACCGAATATAAGGACACACACTTAGTAATGCTTCATGTAAATGCAATAAACCCATAAGCCAAATAGCCTTGCATATCCTTGGAGTCTTTTCTTTTCTCCTGTCGGGTAAGTCTTGCTGAGTACAATTGAGTACTCAGGGTTTTATTCCCCCTGTTGCTGGTGACAGGTGGAGGCTAGAGCTAACCCTTGTGTGTGGATTCCTCCTGGTGGGCTCAGAGAGGATTTTCTTATGCTGCGATCGTAGTTGTTATTTATAACTCTCATCAAATGCTTTTATAAATGAAAATTTCATAATCTGTTGTTGTAGTTTATATATCAATACTTTATCATGTCATGATTAGATATTCATTTCTGCTGTAATGCTGATCACATGTTTATATTCTGCTGTTCAATTAAATTATTTATAACTCTGATAGTATGATTTCATTCTGCTGTTACATTAATAAATATTATACTCTGATGTTGTATTAAAAGAGATGTAAGAAATGGTTCAGAATGATGTAAGCTTTATTCTCTCATTTGTGATCCTGATGGCAAAAATGTGGATTTTTTTGTTCTCCCCTGGGGTGTGCCCGACGGAACCGAGTAATTTAGTGTTCTCCCTTGAGTGCTTAGTGTCTAATGGAAGACAAGCACTCCTGTGAGGCATTAGATTAGGCGGTTCTGCCATAGGATGTCCCCTAGAGGGAACTGGGTGACCACGATGGTCTTGTAGTACTCGAAGTAATGACAGAGCTTGTGCGACGTGACTAGAATGGCGTATAACAGCTTCTGAACCTAAGGGTAACAAGTTTTGGCCTCGTTAAGAACCTCACTAATGAAGTAGAGCGGACGTTGCACCTTATAGGCATGCCCGGCCTCCTCGCGCTCGATGACGATAGCTATGCTAATGATGTGAGAAGTGGCGGCGATGTAGATCAATAGGGTTTCATCTGGTTGGGGCGCCGTCATGATTGGAGGCTTCATTAGAAACAACTTGAGCTGCTCGAAGGCCGTATCAGCCTCCTCCAACCAAGAAAACTACTCGGAGGCCTTGAGTAGTTTGAAGAACGGTAGTCCCTCTTCGCCGAGGTGTCATATAAGGCAGCTGAGATCAGCCATGCACCCTGTGAGTTTTTGTATACCTTTTACACAAGTTGGCCATTTCATATTGGTAATGGCGGAGACCTTGTCGGGGTTGTGTTCGATACCGCGGGCGCTGACGATGTAGCCCAGGAGTATGCTGGATGGAACTCCAAAGATGCACTTTGAACGGTTCAACTTCCATCTGTATCTTTTTAGGTTGGCGAACGTTTCTTCAAGGTCGGTGATAAGATTGTCGGTGGTTTTGGACTTGATGACCACATCGTCGATGTAAGCTTCAACGTTGTGGCCTATCTGTTGGTCAAGGCACATCTGGATGGCCCTTTGGTAGGTCGCCCTAACGTTTTTGAGTCCAAAAGACATGGTGGTGTAGCAATACGCATCGAAAGGCGTGATGAATGATGTTTTGATCTGGTCTTCCTCTTTGAGGGATATCTAGTGATAGCTGGAGTAACAGTCGAGGAAGGAGAGGAGTTTGTAGCCAGCGGTGGAGTCTACAACCTCGTCTATCTGAGGTAGACCAAAGGGGTCTTTAGGGCAGTGTTTGTTGAGATCGGTGTAATCAACACACATTCTCTATTCTTTATTCTTCTTTTGAACAAGGACTGGGTTTGCCAACCACTCAGGATGATACACCTCTTTAATAAATCCGGCTGCTAGGAGCCATTTTATTTCTACCCTGATAGCCTCCTTCTTGTCCAGCACGAATCGTCAAAGTTTCTGCTTGATCGGCTTGGTGGTCGGCGAGACATTGAAGGAGTGCTCGATCTTCTCCTGTGGTACCCCCAGCATGTCTGCAGGTTTCCAAGCAAACACATCGACGTTGGCACATAGGAAGGAGACGAGCGCACTTTCCTATTTGGGGTCAAGATGAGCCCGAATCTTGATGGTCTTGGTTGGGTTGTCAAGGCTGAGGCCGACCTCCTTCGTTTCCTTAGACTTGGTGGAGGCATGAGGAGGCTCTAGTGCTAGGATCTCCAAGTCCTCGATGAGCACTGTCTTGGCGTCATTGACCATGTTGGCCATCTGGATGGAGAGGTCGGTGGCTTCGGCAAGGGAGAGACTCTCTGCTTCGTAGGCGTAGGCTATGGAGAGGTTGGCCCACAGAGCCAGAACTCCTGCAGGCGAAGGCATCTTCAATACCAGATAGGTGTAGTGCGGTATGGCCATGAACTTGGCCAGAGCTGGCCGACCAAGTATGGCGTGGTAGGCGGTGTTGAAGTCGGTGACGTAGAAGTTGATGTGCTCGACACAGAAGTTGCTAGTCGTGCCGAATTGTACCGAGAGGGTGATCTCTCCAAGCGGTTTGGATGCCTTGCCAGGTACCACACCCTAGAAGGAGGAGTCGGAGGGAGTGAGGTCTTCTATTCCAAGGCCTAGCTCCTTTAGGGCTCCAGCGAAAAGGAGGGTTAGAGCACTTCCGCCGTCAATGAGTACTTTCCTAAAGAGTACTTTCTTGACGGTTGCATCGAGAACGAGGGGGAAATGCCCTGTGTAAGGGATGTCCGCCCACTGGTCGGCCCTACTAAAGGTGATGGGGACCTCCAACCAGGGGTGATAGCTGGTGTTGGCGATAGCTTCTTCTTTGTTGACGGCGAGCACCCGACGGACGGTGAGCTTTCGATCTCTTCTGCTCTCGGCGGCGATGAGGCCCTCGAAGACAGTGGTGGTCACTTTGTTGTGATCCTGGAAGGCATTGTTGTTGTCCCTAGGTGGTCGGCGACCTTTGGCTCCATCGTCGTTGTCATCGTTCTTCTTTTTGGTCTAGAACTCCTTGGCCAGGCCAAGGCAGCCCTTCATCTTGTGCTTGTTGTTCTTATGGAGGGGGTACGGTCCTTCGAGGATCTTCTTGTACTGCTCGTCGTAGTTGCGTTTGGAGCGAGGTTCATCAACGGTGGCGACGATGTTGTCTGGTCGGCGACGGCGATATTGACCAGCTTTGGACCCTTCCGGCCGATCACGGCCACTGTCATGATGGTGGCCACGGTCATCGTAGTGGCGGTCACTGTGGCGTTGTTCGTCGGGGCGCTTGTCGCTGCGGCGAGTTGGGCGGTGAGTGCCCGCATCCTCGTTGAAGCAAACTTCGGCCTCTTTAGCATCGGCGTACTGATCGATGGTCGTGATCATCTCGCCAATCCCCTTTGACGGCTTACGATTGAATTTGGAGTGGAGGTCGCGGTGATGGAGTCCTCGGACGAAGGCGGTGATGACTTCTGCTTCTGTGATGTTGGGAATAGAATTCCTCATCTCGAAAAAACGTCTGATGTAGCTACGGAGGAGCTCGGACGGTTTCTGATAGATGCGATTCAAATCGTGCTTTGTGCCCGGCAGACTACACGTAGCCATGTAGTTGTCGGTGAAGACTTTCTTCAACTGTTCCCAAGATCCGATGGAATCCGGGGCAAAGCTCGTGAGCTAGTTCATCGCGGTTGGCGTAAGCATGACGGGAAGATAGTTCGCCATGACACTGGTATCTCCCCCGGCGGCACGCACGGAGGTGGCATAAGCTTGTAGCCACTGTGTGGGGTTCATCCGCCCCTCATAGGGCTCGACCCCAGTGATTTTGAAACCATGGGGCCACTGGAGTGTTCAGAGTGCTCTCGTGAATGCACGAGGCCCTTCAGGATCGTCACCGTCGGGATCTGTAGCATTGCTGGTGTTAAGTGGCTGGAGGGCTGCATCTGGATTACCGAACTCTTGCTCGTATTCTTGACGCCGGCGAACTTCCTCTTCATGGCAAGAGAAACGGCGTCCGTCGATATGTCGTCGCGCATCCCGAAGATTGTTGATGTGTGCTCGGACATCTTGATCCACTTCTTGGTCGTGTTGGTGGGGGTAGTTGATACGGTTCCCCCTAGCTCCTCCCTGGAGGGGTTGTCCATCGTCACGTTGTTGGTCGGTGAAACAGCTTCTGCCGGGGCGGCGATTGGATCTTGGTGTGGCAGATCGGTGATTCGAGATTATCGAGTAGGAAGGTCCCTGATCCTGACGGATCTCGTTGACCTGGCAGTGCGCAGCTTTAAGTATTGTGACGACCTTGGTGACCTCTGGCGTTTGTTCGAGCCGAGCAAGCTCGTTAGCGTCACATGGATACGACTTGTCGCTCGTGGAGGACATCAACTTCAGGAACTTCGTGAAGAGCGTCCCCAAGGGATTCGAGGTGCCCTCACGCGATTACATCGACAAGATGTGGGATTACAACTACAAGAAAGCAATAGATAACATCTTCTCCGAGCAAAGGGACTTGAATACTGGCCGGGCCAGTTTAGCAGTGGGCACAGTTAGAGCCATGGGAGTCGGGGAAGTCCTGTATACAGCGTGCAACTTCATTGACAGTGAATGGAAGCTTCACAGAGTGGTCACCGGTGCTCATGTGGCTGTACCTCTTGCTGCTGACTTCCATGGCCCATCATTATTCGGATTGGGACAACTTAAAGAGGTGGTTTCTCTTGACTCAGTGCTACATGATGCCGTCTTGGATATTTCAAGGCATAGGCCCAATACACTACATGGTGTGTTCATGCCACCGGGACTATCGGACGACGACAGTCACATTGTCAAGCCCATCAAGGATCTCATGAAGCCAAAAATGTCTGCTCCTCCCCGAAACAACAGCAAGAAGAAGAAGAAGAAGCAGCAGCATCAGCAGCAGGAATCTGATGCTAAACCTCAAACAACCAGACTAATCTGTTCCACCTACGTCGATGATGTGCTCCACTCAATTGCCCAATGCCTTGTGCCAGAAGAATCGTCACCGATTGTTCAGCAAATGCGGACCAACATGAAAACTTTAGAGAGGTTTACACAGAATTGTCACCAGGCTCTTCCTTATCCCGGTTTGGACTACCCAAGGTCATACGACAAACAGTGGTATTCACTGTATTGTTCTTTGGAAATCCTTCGGGGCAATGATTCTACTGCACATCATGCTCCAGGTCCAGCCCTAAACCACCTACTGCTCAAGGTTTGGGGCCACATATATCATGCCATTCAGAAAATTTCTAAGCCTAGCTGTCCCACTTCAAATCTTTGTCTTGTGGAATTGTTTGACCTGAGGGAGGTTTTGCAGAATGAACTGAAACAGGCTGCTAACAATAACCACCATGCAACAGATGCTCTTACAAAGGCACATGACACTCTACACAAGGCTATAGAGGAATCATATCTGGTCTGGTCTATACCACTCGTACTGGCCCCCCGGTACAATCTTGATGCCTTAGGTTCCATTTTCAGAAAGGCATATGGCAAGGATGTGGCTAAACAACGCATCTCCGAGGTGAAATCAAAGATCAAGGAACTGTGTGGTGATGAGGATTATTTGGGTTACTTTGACCACATAATGTCCGCCTGTAAAATGACTTTGAGGACCTCTGACGATTATCTACGACAAGATCCTAAGAAATACGAAGGAGACATTCTGGAGTGGTGGAAGGAGCAGGCGAAAGGACAGAAATGCAAGGACTGCAAGAACTGGGAGTTAGGACGGCTGGCAAGGGACTTTCTGGCCATGCCCACATGCAGTTTGCTATCTTCTGAACAGATCTCCCAAGTCCGGAGCATCATCCGTCGTGGACTCGTGGCAATTCCAAAGCAGCAGCAGCAGCAGCAGCAGAAGAAGAAGAAGAAGAAGAAGAAGAAGTGGTACGACGAAGAAGAAGTGACAGCAGCAGCAGGACCAAGAAGAAGAAGGAGGAGGAGGAGCAGAAGAAGAAGAAAAAGAAGAGGAAGATGACGTTGACGCCATAATTCAGTAGCTCATACAAGGGGAAGGTGAGCGTCTTAACAGCATATTACTCACCAGTTCAGTCCTCTGCTTTGCCTGGCTCTGTTTTGCTCTCTCTTTATATATGCTTACTTATTATTGTACGTTTAATTAAAATGTACTCCATAAACTATATATTATGTTACCATTTTCTTGTGTCAAATACTCCTATGTTTGTTGAGAGACAAGGAACGGGTTTGTACTGTTGTCATAATAAACGCCATGCATTGCATGGGTCGTGTTTGTACATGTTGGTGGACATCATTTTTTTTTATGAAACTGGAGGGGTTTGCACCCCTACAGGAAAATTATTAGAACTAAAAAAATAGGACAGTTACAGTTACAGCAGAAGCAGAGCAGAAGTTTAAGAAACAGAGAAATTTAGCGAGTACTTCCTTCAATCCTTCCTAATGCCAAAGGATTATCCGATCCTGCTGCATCCATGTGACATATATAACCGCGCGCGCCACCATTCGTCGTTGTCTTTGGTGAGTTGGTGATCGTCATCGACGGCGCCTTGTCCGTGCCCTCAAAGATGCCCTGAAGCTGATTGTTCCTGATTTGCGCTTTCCACAGGCGAGTACTTCTCTCATCTCATTACCTTTGTGCCTTTTATGTGCTTTGTTAGAATAACTTGCTAGATTTTTTGGGGTATATATAGGATTGGGTATAAGGATGCAAAGGGCCTGTTATATAGGATTGACACTGATACAACTGTAGCTTCCAAACTAATACAGCTGCAGCCACTTTGAAAAGAAGCGAACATGCCCAAAATTCCGTTATCTAAAAAAAAATATAGGATTGACACTGATACAACTATAGCTTCCAAACTAATACAGCTGCAGCCACTTTGAAAAGAAGCGAACATGCCCAAAATTAGTTAAAAACTTGTCATTTAGGGTAATATTAAGGGGGTACTAAAAATAGAAACATCAACAACTTTTGGATTATTTAGTTAAAAACATAAAAGCTATATTTGTAGAATTGTATTGGAAAATATTTACAGAATCTCAAGAGTTTGAAGAATTTGAAAAAAGAAAATATGTTTTACAAGAAATTAGTGGTCATATATATACATTGAAGACCGTGCAAAGTGAAATGTGACATAGGGTATTTAGAAAGATTTGTCCAGGTTTCTAAGCGTCCTAACTCACAACAACCCCCCCCCCCCCCCCCCCCCCCCCCGCGGGCTCCCCTCTTAGAAGAAATATTCCATTCTAGTCCGGTTTATAAGGTATATATTGTTTGACATGTCATGTCTCTAAATTTACGTTATGATCATTCATTTATTTTAAATTATATTGTCTATGATTATAATTATAAACTTATGGTTGTTGATAGTACATTTTTATTAAATCTAACCGTATCAATTGTTGTCCAAATTATTAATCAAATATTGTAAGTTTAATTTTTTTTATATGCATATGCATCTAATAAACTGGACCTGAGGGAGTTTGGTTCCCCTTCACATATATAAACTGCAAACATATTTATAGCCCTCGTTGTAGAGTTCTAAATTTGTCTCAGATTTTTTAATCATACTATTACTAATTAGATATCTAAATGGAGCCTCCATGTCAATCCTTATGAGATGCACTAGAAAAAACAAATTCTAAAAATCTTAGAAAAATTAAAAACATATGGTCATCAATGTAATATACTCTAATCATCATTAACTATAATAGTTGTTGAATTTATTCCATTTTCCAAAATACCACATTTGCCATTATGTAAAATTACATAAAGTAATCTTTAGATTAGATTTGCATCTAAATTAACCAAATTAACCCCCTAGACGTACACATGCATTACCCACTTATGTCATGACTTAAAGATAATCTAAATTAACCCCAAAATCTATATATAAATTATCCACATCTGTCATTATGAAAGATAACATAAAGTAATCCTTTACATTTACATTTTAATTACCCAACCCTATCGTAATAATAGATAATCTAAACCCTCAAAAAAAATAATAGATAATCTAAGTAACCCATCTCTACTATTATCAAAACTAAACTTAGCCCCTCAAATTTAATTCTAAAGTAACAAAAAAATAAATAACTATGAAGTGCACCTATATATTTTTACTAATTATCCAGTTCTTTTGAATGCCAAATTTGTCTGTTTTTAATGGCGTCGCCATACATGAGCTGATATAACTTTAAGATAAAGTTTCAACTAAACAAATACGAAGGCACATAGAGGTTGAGGTGCAAGGCAAATGAAGACAAGCTATAAATATGGATGAAAAATATAAAACATATCCGGTAAGCAGTAAATAAATTACAACCGGATAGAGATCATAGCATAACTAGTGGAGAGAGAGAGAGAGAGAGAGAGAGAGAGAGAGAGAGAGAGAGAGAGAGAGAGAGAGAGAGAGAGATCATGCAAATATAAATAACGTTGACTAAAATACTTACGTTTCATAAACTTGCGAGTGCTTAGAAGCACACAGGTTGATGAACTAGTGTTTTTTCTAATTATTTGTAAAATCTATCTATTTTCGTCCCCAACCTGCAATGCACAGGCCAAATATGCGTCGATCATGCTTTAACGGGCCACTGTGGCCGTTGTGCTACGGGCCGGGGCGGAATGGCACGAAAGTTATGTGGGCTGTGGCTGGGTGAAATGGCGGGCACATGGGCCAGCACGGCTGGGTGGACGTGCGCCTTCCCCTCCGCTGCTAGACTCTACGATGGATTTGGCTCTGGTTTCATGAAGGGTTTTTCCATGTTGCTTGAATGCTTGGCTAATCCATTGTTTTCACTTAGGTCGTGCATGCATGATTGGTATTTGATCTTCCTGCAAATCTACAAACGTACGACGCGATTTGATAATTCATATCTCACCTTGTTGTTGTTGTTTGCATCCTTCCTCTCTTCAGAAATGAGAAGGTGGTCAATCAATTTATTGCGACATTGCAAGGAACCAGTAGTTTATCATACAAATTGAAGCTTAATTACCAGAACTCCTTGTACTGTGATATGAATCCACCGAGGCTTCTTCCATCAACAGCTACCAAACTCACACTGCGCTGCCAATGTAAGCTCAATTCACGTGTCTGGATCATTCTTTTTCTCAAATACATGAAACATCCACATGTATATATATTGCTCAACAGACTGAAAGCCTTATTATTATGACTTGATATATGCTTACATCAATTACGAACCCTATCAAAGTAAAGCCAATAAAATATCTTAATTAACACACAATAGTAAACTAGAATTATTATATGCTTTGAGCATGTTTTCATACTAAGAGGTATCAATTTGGACCCAAATTTTGATTGCTTTCAAAAAAAATATTTTTTATGTTCATTCAAATTGATTGTAACTTCCAAACAATCAAAATCTATCTATTATCTTACTATTTGGACAATAAAGAAAAGCTGACATCCGCTCTTAAGACCTAAAATTGTCAATATTAATCACAGCAAAAGTAAACAGATAAATGGCCCTATGCGCCAAGTTGATGAGGCACCCTACTAGATGGGATCCTAAATTAGCAGCTTAGCCGGTTGGCTCAGCCCATCCTAGTTTTGGGAACCAGTTATGGGCTTCGTGAGGATACCCGGGGCCGATTTGTAGAGACGGGTTCCCAGCCGCCTCTAGTAATAGGCACTACTACAAAAAGCATTTTTAGGGGCGGCTGGTAACCCTTTGTAGGGGCGGTTTGGCCAGCCGCCCCTACCGAACCGTCTCTACAAATCATGCATTTGTAGGGGCGGTTCCCAGGCCGCTCCTACAAATCGATTTGTAGGGGCGGTTGGTGATTGAGCCGCCCCTATAAATCGATTTGTAGGGGCGGCTGGTATTACGAACCGCCCCTACAAATCTATTTGTAGGGGCGGCTCAAGAACCAACCGCCCCTACAAATCTATTTGTAGGGGCGGCTGTAGTGCCAGCCGCCTCTATAATACCTGTTTGTAGGGGCGGTTCAATCTAGAACCGCCCCTACAGTACATTTTCCCGCCAAAAAAAATTCAAATTTACAATTCAAATTCGACCAGAACTGTTTGCTGCGTATTCCATCCAGCATCCGCGATGCCGAACGGCCCGCGACCAACGTTCCGAACAGCGTTCGCGTTGCCGAACGCCACGCGACCAACATTCCGAACACGACTACAAGCACAATAGTATTATATAAAGTACAATTACAAGTCCAATTCGTAATGATATATATATATACAATCCATCATTAAATATACAAATTTCATACACATTGTTATCAACGTCCTAGAGCTAGCCTTTCAGTCTCACGAAGGTGTTGGTACTGAGGATTTGTACCTAAGTCAGACTCTCGATCATGGTAGGCGCCTCTGACGTGTACAATCTGGTCCAATATGAAGTTGCAAAGGTCGCCGACGAGCTCTAAGAGTTGGTCATCCTTGTATGGGTCTCTTTTCATTCCTTTTTCTTCTCTCCACTACAAGAAAACAAGTTTCAGTTTAGTATTTCATACCATTTATGAAGTTTTTATACTATGGGTGAAGAGGTTCAAACTTACCCTTAAGGGGTGTCTCCTGTAGGCACCGGTGTTACTCATCATAGAACATATATAGTATCCACAATGTACACTCCCAGGCCTCTGCTTGGGGCACTGTGTGTTTTGCATATGAAAATATTAGGTAATGCTTTTGACAGCCATGTAACGGAGTACTGAAGAAGTAAGTTACACTTACCGCACATAGTGTTTTTATAGCCAGCTTTTCCTTCCTCGCTGGATCATGCCTTCCGTGATGATGAGAGACATAGAACCTAAATGCCCTGTTCGAATTATTTTAGCAAATACAACTTGTTAGTATGCATAAGTGAACGTTACAAGTATGTATACAGACATATAAGCTAATGAGGATTGTCGATATGTATACGTCTTGAGAATCGATATGAAGTCTTTGTATGTCGTCGGGTCCTTATCTATTGAATCAAAGACCCATGCCATGCTCTTCCCGACATCGATGGCTATACAAATCCAGTGGTTGCTGCATGGATTTAATCATAGAACTAGATAAGCTCTTTTACACCGAATAAAATATATCGAACATAGCTTTAAGTTATAGTTGAACTTACTCGAAGTTGTATGGTAGCCATATAGTAGAGTGTTGTTGGAGATTTTTGAAAGCCAGAGCAATGTATGCCGCAACCTTAAGGGACTCTTCCCTTAGCTTCGCACTACGGATGCGCTCTTTCTCCCGAAGAGTCTTTGCAGCTGCTAGCTCTTTGGCATCCAGTGTCCACCGTTTAGGGTAATTAAAATTTGTTTGGGCTATAGCTTGAGGGTCTACATACCCGGCTTTCACACTTGGCATTTGTTTGACAATGTGCACTTGCATTCTACAAATCACGGCGTGGGTTAGTTACAACAAAATTCAAAGATTACATTCATATCATATAGGAAGGACAAGGACTTACAGGCACCACGTGCGAATTAGATTCATCTCCATTTCTCCCAGGTGAAAGCATGTGTGCATGTCATTGAAGTCAAAGACAATTTTCCCGGCTGGGCTTCCAAATGTGCCGGTGGGAAAGCATGCTTGTATGATATCTATGCTCGTTGGGAGAACACGCAAGTACCAATCATGGAACCTTCTCATTCCAAGTGGTAGGTGCTGGATGTCCCGGTTTGGTAGGAAGGGCTTGCCTCTTTCATATTTTTTCGGGCAATCCTTTGACCATTCGATGGCATCAACATTTGGATACTGCTTTGCAATTTGGTGAAGTTTGCTACTGACGGCCTCCTCAGAACCCCGTGATGGGACTTTTTTAACTTGGTTTTCAGGCTTGAACTGATCATGGGAATACCACTTGGACACCGACGAGACGTCTTTGATCGGAACATAAACTGGCCTTATGTGGATTGGAATCTTCTTTCGGAGTTCCCATTCAGGCACGTCCTCATCTTCTTGTGCATCACCTTCTTCAGGAGGCACTCGTTGTTCATGTATCGGTTGTGCTTGTTGAGAAGACTGTGGCATCTCATGATGCACTTGCCCGGTACGAGCTGGAGAAGGTTGTGGCATCTCATCAGGCACATGCTCGATAGGAGGCGGGGAAGAATGTGGCATCTCAGGAATGTGGGGGTCACGAGACGGTGAAAATATCTCCCCGGCCTCAACAACTCGCTCCAAATTTGGGAGAGGGGGAGGCGGCGAAGAAGGAGTCAATATAATGTCCCGTTTGTGCCAAAGGATGAACTGCCCCATAACGTCTCCGAGTAACACCAGCCCCTCGGGAGTTACGTAGTCTATCCTCCACTGCATGAACTCGGGCTTCACTGTATGCACCTCGACCCTAGTGTAGTCCGGCGGTATGTTATTATTGTGGTGTAAGCCACCGGGAGGATGTGCAACACCCGTTGCCACCTCCATCACAGTGTTCTGCCGGCCGCTGAGAAACACCAAGGTGCAACTAGTAGGTTCCCGTATGAGATCGACTGAGGTTGTGGCTGCAGTGGAACCTTGGCTGCTAGGAACTTTCGGAGGGCTGCCAACTAATGCCAGTTCTCCCGGTGGCATCACTAATATACGTGGCTCCATAGACATTCCTTGCTCCTCCAGCGCCTTCGCAACTAGAGCCTTCACTTGGAGCTCAAGACTAGTCTCCCGGTCTCGGCCATGTTTCTTGTACATGTGCTTGTCCTCTTCGAATCCTTGCTTCCAAGTCATCCTTTTCCCTAGCCCCCTGGTGCGGCCTGTGTGCTCCTTGTTTCCCAAGCCAAGGCTAAGCTTGTCCCTCTCTCTGGAAGGATTGAATGAGCCCTTCTCTTTGTCTTCAGCATATTTTAGTATCCTTGATACCGCCTCTTGGGTCTCCGGCTTATCAAACTTAAGATTACTGCCGGATGGTTCTGTACTCCTCGCATATATCCAGTTCCTTGAGCGTACCTTCAACTTCGTCACATCGATATTCCCAGCAGCTGCGGCCTCTTCATCCATCTTTCTAAACTGCTCTTCCTTGGCATAGTAGCCACCGGGGCCTAGATGATGGTGGTGTTTGTTCCTCTTCGCTAGCTCGGTGTTACGAGCACTGAGCTCTAATGCCTCCGCTGAAGTCTTCTGAGCCACGAGCTCCTCCCATTGACTAGGAGTTATTTTGCCAAACTCGTTGAAGGGAGTTAACCCCTTTTGGATATACTTCGTGTTAAGCTCCGACCTCCAACGTCACAATGACTCTCCCATCATCCTGATAGCATTTTTTTTTACCAATTCGTGCTTACCCTCCAGAAATCTAAAATTGACCTTCAGCTGCCTATCCCATAGTGCATTCTTTATGTTCTCTAGTACCTCTTTCCAGTTAAGGATTGCTGGGTTCAATTTATCTCTTACTAGGGCCCCGATCGCATTACGGAATTGTCCTCTTAATTCCTTCAGCTCAAGGATCTCCCCTGCTGGCCCAACCTCCGTTATCACATAGCAAGCCTTATCTGGATATAGATTTCCTTTTCTATCCCCTCGTTTCCTCTTAGGCTTGGTAGTCGTGGTTGTGTCTTGAGTTTTTGGAGCAGAGGCATCATGATCCGTCTCTGTGGTTGTTGCCTCTACTCTCCTTTCCTCTACTCCGTCTTGTCCAGCGAGATGTCGTGGACGTCGATGTCGTCTTTTCTGAGTTTCAGGAGGGACCTGTATATAGGACAGGTCAAAGTGTTAGCAGAGGTAACACAGCCAAAGCTTTAGCAAAATTTACAAGCTAAGGCTTCTTCCCTACCTCCTCGTTCGGGTCAAAATCCTTGTCTAAATCTTCCTCCATTGGCCTCCTTCTTGCTTCAGGTGGGAAAGGATCCTCGGGACTTTCATATCCCTCTTCTGACTCATCATCCTCTTCTTCTTCGCCTTCAGCAGCCTCTCCTTCAGGGCCTTCCTCCTCGTCACACTCCTCCTGAGTAAGCATCACTTCTAGATCTTTTTCTACCTCATTATCGAACTGTTCCTGAGTAAGCTGGTCCTCTAGTGCTTGCTCCTCAAGGGTTGGCTGCTCATCATGCTCGGGGCATCGAGCTGCACGGTCTGTTGTCCGCGACATTATTTCGCGCTTTGTTCTAAAAGATGCAAGAAAGTGTGCTTTAGGTACGCGAGAAGGTATAAGAAATCAAAAAGGTCTATAAACCAAAGTAGTCCTATAAAACAACAATATAAAAAACGAGAAGTAGCAGTGGTAGAGGCCTCAGAAACATGTCAATCATCATCTGATCTTGAACTTGGAGCATCAAGGCATCATAACAGAGAAGAGAGGAGAAGGTAATGTAGGGGCGGCTGCTAATGATGCCAAGTTCCTCACAAGTTCTTGATCATCAGCTCATATTCCATATAATGTATGGACTTGGACAATTTCATCATCGGCAAAACAAAGGAGAGGAGAGGAGAGGGGAGATTTGGCAAAAAAAAAAGCAACTGCTGCTTAACAAACATAGTGCAGCAGCTGATGGAAAAATATAGGACAACAAGTCCTGGGCGAGTCCTGGGAGATTTGGCAAAAAAAGCAATAGCAGCCAACAGTTAGTAGCTAGAAGTAGCAAGTAGTAGTAGTAAGTAGAAAGTAGTAGAGTAGAGTAAGTGTAGCAGTAGAGTGGTAGTAGTAGAGTAAGAGCAGCAGCCACTTAGGAGTAGCAAGTAGTAAGAGGAGTAGTAGTAGTAGTAAGAGTAGTAGTAGGAGTAGTAAGAGGAGTAGGAGTAGTAAGAGGATTAGTAGTAGGAGTAGTAGTAGCAGTAGCAGCAGCAGCAGCCACTACACACCAGCAGTATATAAGCAAAAAAATAGAGGAGTGGTAGTAGTAGAGTAAGAGCAGCAGCCACTTAGGAGTAGCAAGTAGTAGTAGTAAGTAGAAAGTAGTAGAGTAGAGTAAGTGTAGCAGTAGAGTAGTAGTAGTAGAGTAAGAGAAGCAGCCACTTAGGAGTAGTAGTAGGAGCATCAATGAAAGAAGAGCAGCAGTAGGAGGAGGAGGAGTAGGAGGAGGAGGAGTAGTAGTAGTAGTAGTAGTAGTAGTAGTAGTAGTAGTAGTAGTAGTAGTAGTAGTAGTAGTAGTAGTAGTAGTAGTAGCAGCAGCAGCAGCAGCAGCCACTACACACCAGCAGTATATAAGCAAAAAAAACAGAGAAGGAGTGGTAGTAGTAGAGTAAGAGCAGCAGCCATTTAGGAGTAGCAAGTAGTAGTAGTAAGTAGAAAGTAGTAGAGTAGAGTAAGTGTAGCAGTAGAGTGGTAGTAGTAGAGTAAGAGCAGCAGCCACTTAGGAGTAGTAGTAGGAGCATCAATGAAAGAAGAGCAGTAGTAGGAGTAGCAAGTAGAGGGAGGAGTAGTAAGAGGAGGAGGAGTAGGAGCAGGAGGAGTACTAGTAGGAGTAGTGGTAGGAGTAGTAGTAGTTAAGTAGTAGTAGTAGCAACAGCCACTACACACCAGCATAAGCAAAAAAAAATAGAGAAGGAGTGGTAGTAGTAAGAGGAGGAGGAGTAGGAGGAGTAAGAGGAGTAGGAGGAGGAGGAGGAGGAGGAGTAGTAGTAGTAGTAGTAGTAGTAGTAGTAGTAGTAGTAGTAGTAGCAGCAGCAGCAGCAGCCACTACACACCAGTAGTATATAAGCAAAAAAAACAAAGAAGGAGTGGTAGTAGTAGAGTAAGAGCAGCAGCCACTTAGGAGTAGCAAGTAGTAGTAGTAAGTAGAAAGTAGTAGAGTAGAGTAAGTGTAGCAGTAGAGTGGTAGTAGTAGAGTAAGAGCAGCAGCCACTTAGGAGTAGCGAGTAGTAAGAGGAGTAGTAGGAGTAGTAAGAGGAGGAGTAGTAAGAGGAGTAGTAAGAGGAGTAGTAGGAGGAGGACGAGGAGGAGTAGTAGTAGTGGTAGGAGGAGTAGTAGTAGTAGTAGTAATAGTAGTAACAGCAGCAGCCACTACACACCAGCAGTATATAAGCAAAAAAATAGAGAAGGAGTGGTAGTAGTAGAGTAAGAGCAGCAGCCACTTAGGAGTAGCGAGTAGTAAGAGGAGTAGTAGGAGTAGTAAGAGGAGTAGTAGGAGGAGGACGAGGAGTAGTAGTAGTAGTGGTAGGAGGAGGAGGAGTAGTAGTAGTAATAGTAGTAACAGCAGCAGCCACTACACACCAGCAGTATATAAGCAAAAAATAGAGAAGGAGTGGTAGTAGTAGAGTAAGAGCAGCAGCCACTTAGGAGTAGCGAGTAGTAAGAGGAGTAGTAGGAGTAGTAAGAGGAGGAGTAGTAGGAGTAGTAAGAGGAGTAGGAGGAGGAGGAGTAGTAGTAGTAGTGGTAGGAGTAGTAGTAGTAGTAGTAGTAGCAGCAGCAAAGATAGGATAAAATCATGAAATTTTTAGGACAACAAAGATACTTAAATTATCTACAACTTTTATATTATCTAGGTTCACATAAAAGGTCATTTAAAGCATGAAAACATTTTTCTAACCAAAACTATACCAGCAGGAATTTTTTAAGCACACAAATCAAATGTTCTTTTATGCATTTCAGTACTCTTAAAGACAGGTCATTTAAACTGATGAAGCAATAGTTTAAAGGGTGGGGGCTCAATCTTCAGGGGGAACTTAGAAAGCTTAGGAAAGAAAAAGGAAAAACATGGTTGTTGAATGGTGACCTAAACACCAAATGATCATTCAGACCATCAACTACTAGGTACCACCAGTAGAAATGAGCCAATAGCAGCAGCTACCTCATAGTTACAAGGACAGATTCAACTTTCATTGAACAACAGACATTTTAAGATAGTGGATAGCTGCAGTTTAGGTAACTAAAAATGTTGGCATGCAACATCCCAAGCAATAAAACAATCAATGTTGCCATAACAGCGACAAGCAGTTCTTTGAAAAAAAAACAGTTCCTAGCTAGATGTCAGTAGCAAATGAAACATTATAGCATGCACGCCACAGCCACTGCCACTGCCAGAAAAACTCAAATCAGAGAAGAACTTCCATAGTGCTATGGTTTTAGACTGGGCATTAAATCCTTTAAAAAGGCAAGCAGCAGCGAGACAAGCAGCTGGTCTGTGTTCCAAGTAGCTATAGATAGCCGAGTGGCTGTCTCACGCAGTCTACATATTCCTTATTCCAGCTTGTACAATCATTTGCTATGAACGAAAAGAACAAAAGCTAGACTTCATACCTTGGCACTATGCAAGACAAAAGTACTAACTCTATACTGGTAGATATATGTTATTTGAGTGAAATAATTAATCAGGTTCCTGCAAACCTAAGGTACAAAAACAAAACTAAACATCCCATAGCTTCAAGCATAATCCTGTTTTAGGATAGACAGACCAACAGTGCATGGACAAAGAGAGAAACAAGTTGCCGTTGCACACAAATATCAAACAGCAGCAGCTGCAATCACTGGGGAAGAAAGGCATCCGAGCACGGCGGCGAACAAATGCCAGTGAAAATTTGAGCACAATTATTTACTACCATTCAATGCCTAGGACACCTTGTCTTCCTCTCCAGGTGGATCAATAGTGGAACAAGGGTGGCTCTAGATTAGAAAATGGTAAGACAGGCTGCCTTTAGTAGAGGAAACAGTGGATACTTATAGACTAAGTAGATGTACAATATGTTACTCATCCTAAGGCTAACAGGTCCACATGTCGAGAAGACAGTGGTGACCTATACATAAGATAAAAGCAAGCTAAATCAAACAGCCTGCATTTGGAACCTAAAAATGAAATTGCTAATCTTCCCCTAGGCTTCTGAATATATCATAAGAATAATTGCTTGACTATGTCAGATTAAATATCTTTAGCACAAATCAGCTGTTATTTTGTTTAGTAGGTATTCCTCCATTTTAGATCATAAATAGTGGCATGGTAAGGCCTACTATTGGTAGAAGAAGGTAGATATGGACACAGTGTGCTTGCGTGTAGGCTTGCAAATGTGTCCATATCTAGGCTGCAGTCAGCCCCATGGGGGCAAACAGTCAAACCACACTGGAAACATATAACTTTCAGAAATAAAGCATGAAAATTGATAAATTTTGATTCCAAGTAGATATAGTTTCAGAGAGTTTACTATAGAAAAAACATATTTCAGTTCAATTGGTTGCCTGGGTAAAAACAAAAGTAGGTGTGAAGAAAAAACAAAAGTGGTGTGAAGAAAAATGTATGTGCACCTAGAAGTAAATCAGCCAAGTCATAGAAAAAGTCTATCTATCTATATGAATGGTAAAGTACCTATATGAGCGTCGGTGGCTCATTTGCACGCGGACGCGTGGTCTATGACTTTTTGCAGAATCAAAATCAGCAGAGCTCTCGACCAACGACCAACAGCAAGATAAATAAAACCCTAGATAGAACCAACACACAATTCGTCTAAATGCATCTCCTAGCAAAGGATTCAAGCTATTGTCACCAAACACTGCCTACAGGAATCCATCCTATCATCCCAGCAAATGACACCCTATCCTCATTCCGCAATCAATTTGACCAAATTCCTTGGGCGACGGGCAGCATCAAAATCTATCCAGCAAAAGAAGGAGCGTACCGGCACAGGTGTTCAGAAGACGACGGTGAGCCGGAGTGGCGGGTGATGAGGTCGTCGAAGGGGTCCTGACGGCCGGTGGCCTGGCGAGTTGAAGCGGTCGAAGGTCCAAAAGCCGTAGGGGCGCGGCCGCGCTCACCCACCGCCGAGGAGCTCACCCGTCGTCGGCGTGCGGGGGCCGGGCGCGGGGCGCCGAGAGCCTGCGTCGTCGGCGTGCGGGGGCAGGACGTCGGGGGCCGGGCACGGGGCGCCGGGAGCCTGCGTCGTCGGCGCGCGGGGGCGGGCGCCAGGGGCCCGGGGCGGGACGCCGAGCGCCGAGGGCTGGTGTGGGCGGGCGCGGGACCGGCGGCGGGGCCGGCAGCGTGGGCAGCGGTGGAAACCCTAGGCAGCCTGACGGCGTCGGAGGAAGAAGACAGCGCCCAGACGATGACTCCCGTGCGCTACCCTCCAATTTATACTAGGTATCATTTGTAGGGGCGGTTCCTGATCCAGCCGCCACTACAAATACATTTTTAGGGGCGGTTCCTGATCCAACCGCCCCTACAAATATTTTTTTAAATTATAAATTCTATATTTTTTATATCATAAAAACACAATTATAAATTCTACATTTTGTTCAAACTTTCTCAAATGAAAAAATGGACTATATAAGGATTGTAGATCTTGATGAGATGAACAACCTTGTTATTCAGAGTTTTTTCATCTGAGGTCATTTAGTGTCTCATTTGAGCAAGTTTGACCAAGTCAAATTTGGTCAAATGAAAAAAGAACACTTTGACTCTAGTATTATGAACTCTAAATAACTTCAAATTGAAAAGTTTTGAATACCAAGTTTGATCATCTCAGCAAGATCTACAATTGTTGTTTTGGTCAACTTTCCATTTGAGAAAGTTTGGATGGTTCAAATTTGTGATTTTTAAATTTCGACGCCTACAAACTAGTTTTCGGAACCCTAGGTTATCTCAAATTGAAAAGTTTTGAATACCAAGTTTGTTCATCTCATCAAGATATACAATCCTTATATAGTCCATTTTTTCATTTGAGAAAGTTTGAACAAAATGTAGATCAAATTTCACAAGTGTGTGACATAGTTTCAGACAGTCTATATGAGATTCAAGAATTTGTGACTAGTGTTTGATAAAACTTTCTCAAATGGGAAAATAAGCTATGTAAGGATTGTAGATCTTGATGAGATGAACAACCTTATTATTCAGAGTTTTTTCATCTGAGGTCATTTAGTATCTCATTTGAGCAAGTTTGACCAAGTCAAATTTGGTCAAATGAAAAAAGAATTCTTTGACTCTAGTATTATGAACTCTAAATAACTTCAAATTGAAAAGTTTTGAATACCAAGTTTGATCATCTCAGCAAGATCTACAATTGTTGTTTGGTTAACTTTCCATTTGAGAAAGTTTGGACGGTTCAAATTTGTGATTTTTAAATTTCGACGCCTATAAACTAGTTTTCGGAACCCTAGGTTATCTCAAATTGAAAAGTTTTGAATACCAAGTTTGTTCATCTCATCAAGATATACAATCCTTATATAGTCCATTTTTTCATTTGAGAAAGTTTGAACAAAATGTAGATCAAATTTCACAAGTGTGTGACATAGTTTCAGACAGTCTATATGAGATTCAAGAATTTGTGACTAGTGTTTGATAAAACTTTCTCAAATGGGAAAATAAGCTATGTAAGGATTGTAGATCTTGATGAGATGAACAACCTTGTTATTCAGAGTTTTTTCATCTGAGGTCATTTAGTGTCTCATTTGAGCAAGTTTGACCAAGTCAAATTTGGTCAAATGAAAAAAGAACACTTTGACTCTAGTATTATGAACTCTAAATAACTTCAAATTGAAAAGTTTTGAATACGAAGTTTGATCATCTCAGCAATATCTACAATTGTTGTTTTGGTCAACTTTCCATTTGAGAAAGTTTGGACGGTTCAAATTTGTGATTTTTAAATTTCGACGCCTACAAACTAGTTTTCGGAACCCTAGGTTATCTCAAATTGAAAAGTTTTGAGTACCAAGTTTGTTCATCTCATCAAGATATACAATCCTTATATAGTCTATTTTTTCATTTGAGAAAGTTTGAACAAAATGTAGATCAAATTTCACAAGTGTGTGACATAGTTTCAGACAGTCTATATGAGATTCAAGAATTTGTGACTAGTGTTTGATAAAACTTTCTCAAATGGGAAAATAAGCTATGTAAGGATTGTAGATCTTGATGAGATGAACAACCTTGTTATTCAGAGTTTTTTCATCTGAGGTCATTTAGTGTCTCATTTGAGCAAGTTTGACCAAGTCAAATTTGGTCAAATGAAAAAAGAACACTTTGACTCTAGTATTATGAACTCTAAATAACTTCAAATTGAAAAGTTTTGAATACCAAGTTTGATCATCTCAGCAAGATCTACAATTGTTGTTTTGGTCAACTTTCCATTTGAGAAAGTTTGGACGGTTCAAATTTGTGATTTTTAAATTTGGACGCCTACAAACTAGTTTTCGGAACCCTAGGTTATCTCAAATTGAAAAGTTTTGAATACCAAGTTTGTTCATCTCATCAAGATATACAATCCTTATATAGTCCATTTTTTCATTTGAGAAAGTTTGAACAAAATGTAGATCAAATTTCACAAGTGTGTGACATAGTTTCAGACAGTCTATATGAGATTCAAGAATTTGTGACTAGTGTTTGATAAAACTTTCTCAAATGGGAAAATAAGCTATGTAAGGATTGTAGATCTTGATGAGATGAACAACCTTATTATTCAGAGTTTTTTCATCTGAGGTCATTTAGTATCTCATTTGAGCAAGTTTGACCAAGTCAAATTTGGTCAAATGAAAAAAGAATTCTTTGACTCTAGTATTATGAACTCTAAATAACTTCAAATTGAAAAGTTTTGAATACCAAGTTTGATCATCTCAGCAAGATCTACAATTGTTGTTTGGTTAACTTTCCATTTGAGAAAGTTTGGACGGTTCAAATTTGTGATTTTTAAATTTCGACGCCTATAAACTAGTTTTCGGAACCCTAGGTTATCTCAAATTGAAAAGTTTTGAATACCAAGTTTGTTCATCTCATCAAGATATACAATCCTTATATAGTCCATTTTTTCATTTGAGAAAGTTTGAACAAAATGTAGATCAAATTTCACAAGTGTGTGACATAGTTTCAGACAGTCTATATGAGATTCAAGAATTTGTGACTAGTGTTTGATAAAACTTTCTCAAATGGGAAAATAAGCTATGTAAGGATTGTAGATCTTGATGAGATGAACAACCTTGTTATTCAGAGTTTTTTCATCTGAGGTCATTTAGTGTCTCATTTGAGCAAGTTTGACCAAGTCAAATTTGGTCAAATGAAAAAAGAACACTTTGACTCTAGTATTATGAACTCTAAATAACTTCAAATTGAAAAGTTTTGAATACAAAGTTTGATCATCTCAGCAATATCTACAATTGTTGTTTTGGTCAACTTTCCATTTGAGAAAGTTTGGACGGTTCAAATTTGTGATTTTTAAATTTCGACGCCTACAAACTAGTTTTCGGAACCCTAGGTTATCTCAAATTGAAAAGTTTTGAGTACCAAGTTTGTTCATCTCATCAAGATATACAATCCTTATATAGTTTATTTTTTCATTTGAGAAAGTTTGAACAAAATGTAGATCAAATTTCACAAGTGTGTGACATAGTTTCAGACAGTCTATATGAGATTCAAGAATTTGTGACTAGTGTTTGATAAAACTTTCTCAAATGGGAAAATAAGCTATGTAAGGATTGTAGATCTTGATGAGATGAACAACCTTGTTATTCAGAGTTTTTTCATCTGAGGTCATTTAGTGTCTCATTTGAGCAAGTTTGACCAAGTCAAATTTGGTCAAATGAAAAAAGAACACTTTGACTCTAGTATTATGAACTCTAAATAACTTCAAATTGAAAAGTTTTGAATACCAAGTTTGATCATCTCAGCAAGATCTACAATTGTTGTTTTGGTCAACTTTCCATTTGAGAAAGTTTGGACGGTTCAAATTTGTGATTTTTAAATTTGGACGCCTACAAACTAGTTTTCGGAACCCTATGTTATCTCAAATTGAAAAGTTTTGAATACCAAGTTTGTTCATCTCATCAAGATATACAATCCTTATATAGTCCATTTTTTCATTTGAGAAAGTTTGAACAAAATGTAGATCAAATTTCACAAGTGTGTGACATAGTTTCAGACAGTCTATATGAGATTCAAGAATTTGTGACTAGTGTTTGATGAGATGAACTATATAAGGATTGTAGATCTTGATGAGATGAACAACCTTGTTATTCAGAGTTTTTTCATCTAAGGTCATTTAGTGTCTCATTTGAGCAAGTTTGACCAAGTCAAATTTGGTCAAATTAGTGTCTCGTTATGAACTCTAAATGACTTATGCATGTTGCAATAGAGTGGATGTTCAAATAGAGTCATTTGGATGTTGCAAAATGTAGTATCACACACATACAAAAATATGTAGTCTTACACACGTACACAAATATATAGTCTCACACGCATGCATAAATGAAGCCTTACAAACACACACAACTAGCTAGCCCGCTGTAACGACTTTCCCATTGACACCTTTTCGTTCCCATGGCATTATATCTTTGGGGATGTTCTTTTCCACAACACTGATCTTCTTAGGAAAGTCTATGAATAACGGCATCTCATCATAGTTATTGTAAGCTTCAACATCGTCCACGCCATCAACTCCAATAATGTGTTGTTTCCCGAAGGCAACCACGTGCTTTGTCTTCTTCTTCGGGGGGAGGTTACTTTGTGGGTCAGACATATAGAAAACTTGTGCGACACGTGAAGCGAGCACCCAAGGGTCATCTTGGTAGCCTAGATTCTCGAGGTCCAGGACTCTCAATCCGATCTCGTTCAGTTGGTGTTGTTTGATCCAGCGGCATCGAAATAGGGCCACCGTTATATCCCTTCCATAGTCAAGTTCCCATATCTCTTCAATGATGCCAAAGTATTGGATCTTTTGCCCTAATCCATCGAGAGCCTCTATTCGAATGCCGCTGTTTTGGTTCACATATTTACTATCCTTTGCATGGGTATAGTACGTGTACCCATTGATATCATAACTATTCCAAGATGTAACTTGTCTCGATGGCCCCTCCGCCAACCTACTGATGGTAATAGAGTCTATGGTTTCTCCAGGCGGTATGTTTTGGTCCTTCAACCATATAGTTAGTCGTTGCTTGTGCTGTTTCATGACCCAATCATCCGAACGGCCATTTCTCTCTGCCATAATGATAGCCAAGTGTTCATCAATATACGGTTGCATCAGTTGTGTACTCTGCAAGACACTGTAATGCGCCCGACTCACCTCTTTGTAATCATGGTCGATGAACACTTTTCTACCATTGGTGCCCTTCCCAGCCAGCCTACCCTTGTGACGAGAATCGGATTTACCAATCCCTTTCTATACTTTTAGGTACTCTTGACAGCACTCGACGACTTCTTCAGTACTGTAACCCTCTATCATGGAGCCCTCTGGATATGCTCGATTATGCACGTATCGACTTAAAACCGACATGAACCGCTCATAGGACCACATTTCATGCAAGTAGCAAGGGCCAAGCGCCTGTACCTGATGAACCATGTGAATCATGAGATGTGGCATTATATCAAAAAAAGCAGGAGGTAAACACATCTCCAGTTGGTTTTGTGTCTCCACCACAAATTCATGTAGGTCACTCAGCTCTTCCTTGCCAATCGTCTTCTGTGAGATCTTCGAAAAGAAGTAGCACATGCGGGTAATGGCCATTTTCAAGAACTCTGGCTTTATAGCCTTGATTGCAATAGGTAGAAACACTGTCAGCATCACATGGCAATCGTGAGCCTTGCATTGTGTTATTAACAAGTCCTTCATCGACACTAGCTTCTTCACATTTGCTGAAAACCCAGTCGGGACTTTGATCCCCCTCAGGAAAGTGCATATAGCTCTCTTCTCGTCTGGTGTTAGGTTGAAGCACTCCGCGGGCAGAGTGTATTTTCCATTAGCCTCAGGTACCGGGTGAAGCTGTGGCATCATGTTTAGCTGCACCATGTCTTTCCGTGCTTTCAGACCATCCTTTGACTTGCCTGTGTCCATCAAGGTAGCAATGAGACTCTCAAAGACATTCTTCTGTACGTGCATAGCATCAATGGCATGGGGGACCTCCAAGTCTGGCCAATAAGGCAGATACTGAAAGAAGATCGATTATTTCTTGAAAGGTACGCCTTCGATAGGAGGTGTGCTTCTATCTCTGTTCGTCCCATCTGGATTCTTCTTTCCATAGACGACGCGTATATTTTTCACCATTCTGTACACATGTTCTCCATTATGACGTCTCTCCGGAGGGGGTTCAATCTCTAGGGCGTTGTCATAAAATCTAAAGAATAATTTGCTGCGGTACTTGTGACTTGTCTTTAAGAAGCGTCGGTTTCTTAGGTAAACTATCTTCTTGGATGCATCCAGGTACACCCATGTAGTACCATCCAAGCAAACCAAGCATCCCGTCTTCCCTTTGATCTGTCCAGACAAAGCAAACAATATGGGGTAATCATTGGTAGTAACAAATATTATTGCTCTATATATGAAGTCCTCCTTTCGGAACGCATCGTACATCTGCTCCCCATGCCTCCATAGTCTCTCCATTTCTTGCATCAAGGGCTCGAGGAACACGTCTATATCAATGCCTGGTTGTTTAGGGCCAGAAATAAGAATAGTGAGGAGAAGGTACTTTCTCTTCTGACACAACCATGTTGGGATGTTGTACATGGTCAAGATCACTGGCCATGTGCTGTGGTTGCTCATCCTCTCATTGAAGGGATTCATTCCATCGGTGCTCAGGCCAAACTGTACATTCCTTGGGTCATCGCTGAATTCTTTGTGCTTCTCATCAAACCTTTGCCACTGACTACAATCAGCCGGGTGTGCAATCTTATCATCATCCACCTTGCGCTCATCATCCCACCATGTCATGAGTGCGGCTTCTTTAGGGTTTAGGAACATACGTCTCAAGCGGTCGGTCACTGGCAGGTACCACATTACCAGGGCAGGAATTCTTCTCTGCTTTGCATCGTTGCCTAATGGAGTGTCCTCTGGGGGCTGAGATTCTTGTACCACCTTTTTTGTACCCTTCTTATTCCTCTTTTTCCCCGTGGATGGTTCGTCCCCACCGTAAAGGTCATTGTTCTTGTATCGGCTGGCCCCACACCGGGGACATTTATTCAATGACTTGAACGTTTCACCACAAAAAAGTATACAGTGGTTGGGGCATGCATGTATTTTTTCAACCCCCATTGTCAATGGACTTATGATCTTCTTCGCTTGGTATGTGTTGGCGGGAACTGAGTTTGGTTGTGGCAGCACCCATGACAGGAAATGCAATAGATCATTGAAACTATAGTCTGACCAGCCGTACTTAGCCTTCAGGATGAGCAGCTCAAGCATGAAACGTAGCAATGTCCAATGTGTCGGACAACCCTTTTCAACGCCATACACAGTCTCCTTCGATGCTTTTGTCACTCTTTCCAAATTTTCTAGACCTTTCAGGCTATTTAGTAAAATCTCTGGTCCAAGGGTTCGAATCATGTCATCTAAATCATCTTCAACTCCGACATGTGCTCCACCATCATTATTGGCACCACCTTCGTCGTTACCATCCCAACCACCAGCATCACCACCTTGTTCATTGCCAAACTCAAAATCCATTTGTGCATCAAGCTCGGCTGAATATTGGGACAGGGATTCTATGGTTTCATCGTCGTATTCCTCCTCATCCTCGTCGTTAACAATAACCGTTTCACCATGATGAATCCACACTGTGTAGTCCTCAACAAATCCTCATATAATCAAATGTGATCCTGATGATAGTCACATCTGTCCATGCCATACGGTTCTTGCAATCTTTACAGGGGCAAATAATTGTATCCTTATTCTCTTTCAATGTCGTTGCATGCTTCGTTGCGGCTTCAATAAATTTATCCACCTCTTCATGGAAACCTGCCTTGAACCTTAATGAACCACACATCCAAGAGTTCCTGTACTCCATCTTTTACAACAACAACAAAATAAACATTAAAGGACTACTTATTCAGATATATATAAAAATTAATCAAAGTAATAATTATTTGAGAATAATTGTATATACCTCAGATATATATGAATATAAATCTAATATAATTACATGAAGCATACAAACACACCATGGTAGAGGAAAATTAATTAATGGCCCATTTATCCATAAATAATTAAAATACATATTTATTGATTACAATAAACAATTTCAAAGACAACAATTAGCAATAATTATACTTTACACAATATCTTTCGTATAAACCCTAGTCCAATTTTATCAAACATAAATTTACAAAAACGAAATTAATAAAAAAACCAAACCCTAGATCTAGATCACATGCACATGAAACATCCATAAAACTAACTAATGGTTCACTAAAATCAAGAAACATGGACCAAATGAGGGTATGATCTTGTTCCCCTCCCTAATTTACCCTAGTACATTTAAAAGTTGGGTCTAATTTGCTCATAAATAGCTCAAGCACCATAGAAGAGAGAGAAAAAAAACTCTAATTATTCACTAATCAACCATTAAAACTTCAAAAAAAAGTGTGGAATAGCATTTTCTTACCTTCTACAACCTCTCCACCAAAGGATTTGAGACCAAAACCTTCCCCCCTTAATAGAGCAATTTTTGGGAGGTGCCCAAGCCCTCCCCAACTTTCTTTCACTGGTTGGAGTGAATGACCCGAGGAGGAAGAAGGTGCTGCTTCACTTTTATATGGGGGTCATTTGTAGGGGCGGCTGGTGATTGAGCCGCCCCTACAAATAGAAGCTATAAATACGGGCCATTTTTAGGGGCGGCTCAATCACCAGCCACCCCTACAAATACCATTTCTAGAGGCGGCTGGTGATTGAGCCGCCCCTAAAAATCATACTCCATTTGTAGGGGCGGCTCGTATCAGCAGCCGCCCCTGCTGTTCCATTTGTAGGGGCGGCTGGTGTCTGGGCACCCGAGCACGCCACTGTAGGGGCGGCTCCATCTCCAGCCGCCCCTACAAAAAAATTGAACCGTTGCTACAAATCGTTTTCTACGTAGTGAGGACAGCCGCCTCTACAAATCTATTTGTAGAAGCGGTTGCGATCCAGAGCCACCTATACAAATAAGTTTTACAAGGCAGTTGTTGTTCCACATCCGCCTTTATTGTTCATTTCTAGCATACCACTAATAGGCTCATTCCTAGAAATTTGGTCTATTCCAAAACATACACACAGCTAATGCAAAAGTTTGTTTCCAGAAACATACACATAGATAAACATGCACATAACTAGTTAATAGATGGCCCGATAATCATCTAGAAGTTCTAGATTAATAGTTAATAATAGATGGTAGGATACACATAGCTCCCATCTATACAAGTCATAGGTTCCAAGCATGCATCCTTCGTCATGCATGCAGCCACTTCCAAGCACCAAGTTTCAGACACTACTACATCATGCGCAGCCACCATTGTACATGCAAAAGAACATACACTAGCTAGACCATGTACTTTCATTTCTTGCGAGGGGGTTGTAAGGAAAATGGACCCTAGACTTATTTACTTTGGATTTTGGTGTTTGATGACCAACACAACCAAATTGGACTAATGAATTTGCAAGTAATTGTTTTGTAGTTCAATAGGGTGCAAGACGTGACTTGGACGAAGGCGACATGATGATCCCACGATCAACACCATAAGCAAGACCCTAGAAGCACAAGAGAAGATCCAAGATATCAAGCAAAGTCCAAGAACGAAGATGGGAACCAAGCTGGACGCAAGATCGCGAAGAAACGAGCTCCACAGCTGTGATCGGGCACTGGGCAGCAGTGACCGGACGCTGAGGATTCAAGTGACCGGACACGACAATGGCACTGTTCATCATCTCGGCAACACTTTCAGCGCGACCGAACGCAGCAACTGTGGATGACCGGACGCACCAAGTGCAGCGTCCAATCGAGTCTAGAGAGGTTCTAGAGCGGCGCCAGCGCGACCGGACGTGTCCGGTCGATGATGACCGGACTCGGCCCAGAGTCCGATCAACACACGCGCTCCAAAGGTCGGGATGACCGGACGTATCCCGTCAGGACGACAACAGCGTCCGGTCGGTAGCAGAAATGTGGGTTTCGTCCCCAACGGCTACTTTCTCCATGGGGCTTATAAATAGACCCCCCCAACCGGCCATTTGAGCAGAGGAGAGCTGAGGGAACATACCAAGGGTGTTAATACACCACTTTAGTGATCTCCATATGCATAGTGCTTAGTGATTCATTAGGTGATTAGCGTAGGTGCTTTGCGAAGTGCTTAGGTTGATTAGACCACCGCTTATGCGCTTACTCTAGATTTAGGCCTAGTGTTTATTGAGGTTTGCATACCTCTTACCACTCAGTGCTTGCGTGCACCATTGTTGTACATTAGAGGGGCTTGTAGTCTTACGAGACCACACCAAGATGTGGCCACCACCGTGTACGGAGGGAATAAGGCCTGTGGCGTTTCGGCCAGAAGCTTGATAGTGAAGACGGCGGGAAGCATCCAGGAGAGGCTTGCTAGAAGGCACGTCGGAGACCCACTTGCGTGTGGGGAAGGCCCGAGGCTATCCACGGAGTTACCCGACCTGGAGCTTGGCCCTTGCGAGGGATTCCTTGTGAGGGCCTCCAACGAGGAGCAGGGGGAAGCTTGCGTGCTTCTCGATACATCGGTAAAAATACCGGAGTCGTCGATGGGAGTTTGTATATCTCTACCTTACTCTTTAGCTTCCGCATTTATATTGTTTGCACAACTCCTTTTGCGGTAGAGATAGCAATATATACTAGCAAAACCGTAGTTGCACATTTAGATAGTTTATCTTTTGCATAGGTTTTGCTAAGGGTAGAAAAAGATGTCATAGTTTAGAGTTAGAGTTTTAAGTTGCCTAATTCACCCCCCCCCTCTCTTAGGAGTCACGGTCCCTTACAGGGGCTTCCTGTCCTTACACAACTTCTTCTCTTCCTCCCAGTCCTTAGCGATCTGGTTGTAGAGCTTGTCGAGCCTCCTTCCCGTTAGGTGCTTCATCTCCTTGCAGTTCTGGTCGAAGAGGTCATTGATGTTGTCCCTCGCCAGCATGAGCCTCCAGCGGACATCGCGCAAGTCCTCTTCACAATCCTCCTCTTCAGAAGCCTCCTCTTCCCCGATTTCCTCCTCCTCATCACTGCCAGCAGGTACCTTTTTTAGAAAAGTATGAGGTCAAAAATTTATGTCATTCCAAGCAGCCAGTACACATAGATGTAGGACTATCAACAAATAAATCGCATTTAATTTACAACAAGTTATCATTAAGTTTTAGTTAATTTATAACACGATATCATAAAGTTTTAGTTTAGTTTTCATAAGTTTTCACAAGTCATAATAAGTTAAGCAACAAATCCAGTTAATTTACATCAAGTTATCATCATGTTTTATTCAATTTATAACGAGTTATCATAAAGTTTCAGTTAAAGTTATAGCAAGTTAGTATTGAAGTACTATAAAGTAAATAAAAGTATCTAAACATCTAAGTTAAAGTCTTCAGTATACACATTGATGACCAGTCCAAGACAAACTTTAAACTATATATATGTGAACCTAGGAAACCATGAACTATCTGAAGACAGGAATACCATATTCTGTTTCAACTACACTCAAGATGTAGATAGACCAGGAAGTTTAAGAAACTTTGAAAATGCAGAACCAACGCAACCATATAGGAAACTCTAGGCAGCTCCTAAGATACATGAATCAAACTAAATAAACATGCTAATAGACAGCATTGCTTGGGGCCTCAGATAAATGAAGAAGGACAGCTTGAAAAAGGAATCATAGGTGGCACTAGTCACTAAAGCATAATACAAAAATACTAAGGAAGGGTACTTAGCAAGTTATCATCAAATTACAGTTAAGTTGTGCAAGTTTTTGGGAAGAGGCAGCACAATATGAGAACGGGAGAATAGGATAACTAGTGCCACTTCATCCATACGAATATATCATCACAGGCCAAAAGTTAAAGGCAGAAGAACACCACCATCAAGTTATCATGAAATTATAGTTAAGTCTAGCAAGTTATCATCAAAGTTTTAGTTAAGTCATAGCAAGTTATCATCAAAATTTTAGTTAATTCATAACAAATTATTATCAAATTATAGTTAAGTCATAACTAGTTATCATCAAATTACAGTTAACTCATATCTAGTTATTAACAAAGTTTCAGTTAAGTCACAGCAAGTCATCACTAAAGTTTCAGTAAAGTCATAGCAAAATATAATCAAATTACAGTTAAGTTAAAACAAACTATCATCAAATTATAGTTAAGTGAAAGCAAAATATCATCAAATTATAGTTAAGTTAAAGCAAAATATCATCAAATTATAGTTAAGTTAAAAGCAAGTTATCATCAAATTACAGTTAAGTTAAAGAAAAATATCATGAAATTACTAGGGGACGATTCTATTGCTGCAAGTTATAACAAGTCCTAATTGAGTGACCATTCTATTTCAGTGAAGCAAGTTATAGCAAGTCTGATGAAGCACATAAAACCCTAACCAACTAGGAGCAATGAAGCGAGCGTTTGAATATGATGAACCCTAAAACCCTAGCCCAACCACAGGGGAAATAAGCTAACCTTCTTCCTGCTTGAGCATCGTCCACCGCCTTCATCACCGTCGCTGGCCTTTTGACTCCCTTAGCAGCGCTCAAAGGACCCTGCTTCTTGACGAACGACGACAAATCCTTCGTGTTGATGCCTTTGCCCTACCTGATGGCGTCCGCGCCACTGTGCCTTTGCCCCTCCCGGCGGTAGGGGTCGACGTTGCCGCGTCATTGCCTCGCTCGGCCGCAAGGGTCACCGCAGCTGCACCTTTGCCCCCTCCCCCCCTAAACGGAGGACCCCTAGTGCCCTAGAAGGCAAGGCGCGTGACAAACGGCTTCACCTCCTCGTTGGAGTCGATGAGGTACAACAAATCGCCATGCACCGGGATCTAGCCGTCTCCGTCGCCACCGCCCGAGGGTGAAAACTGACCTTTGGCATTGCGCGTCTGCGTCTTCGCGTTCTAGCCACGGCGGCCATTGGATATTGCCATATGGATCCGGAACATTAGGCTCACTGTTCTCTTCCTCATCCATG